>NW_026971881.1:0-23227 GCF_026151205.1 Bolinopsis microptera | reverse complement strand
CTTTTGATCGATTACGACGCTTGCTGAACGTTAAAACATGAGTAGAATTATAATCAACTAAAGCAGTGAATTCTAATAGGTATTAAACTTCGTATTAATTTTAATGATCACGTTTAACCAAAGAACTTCTTCAGATATCAGCGGAAGCGATTTTTATCCGATCTCCGAGCAACATGACGATAAAAGACCGGTATTTCCTGGAGGACGTGAGACGAGTCTCCTTCAGTAAGAAGTACAAGATAATGTCCCCTGTGGGTTCTGACGGGTGCCCAGCAGTCTCCTGTCACTCAGATACAGTTCTGTAGTCAAAAGGTAGGATATAGTAGGATATAGTAGGATAGAGTAGGATATAGTAGGATATAGTAGGATATAGTAGCCTAGTAGGATCACTAGGATATATATATAAAGTAGGATGTATTATGTAAGGTAGGATATAGTAGGATATAGTAGAATATAGTAGGATAAAGTAGGATATATATATATATATATTTGAGACATTCAGTGAAACAGTAAAACACGAAATTCACATTAAGCTATCGATTGTGTAATCTTTACATGTCTCATTCTGAAAGCAAGTTTATTAAAATAACTGTTCTATGAAGTAAATTAAAAACATGACAAAAATAGATCAATACTGAGATGGGAAATTTGTGAGTAAGTCTCATTCAATCATAAGATATAAACAAAAGATGCAGAGGTGAAAGTAAACAACAAAATGCAAGTGTCTGTGGAAAGATTAAATATTAAAGCATATCATATAAAGGTCAATTTTTTATTTCATTAAGAGCACTACGTTTATTAAGTCCTCCAAAATCACTGAGGGTCATAAGCTGGTTTTGCCAAAATGATTCTCTTTCTTTAGCAACCCTACTTCTATCTTCTAAGGTTAAACATTTTATAAAATCTAGCTTTTCAAAAATAATAACCTCTATCTGATCGGATAACTCATTGTCAAACGTTTTTAAGGGCTCTTTGGTAAGATTATGAAACTGGTTATCGTTAAAATGACAAGAAATTTCACAACTCCTAACCGCTTTCCTAATATGTGATTTGTGGTTCTGCCATCTGGTCTTAAAATTGTTAACTGTGCTTCCTACTGAAGCACGTCTGCAGACTTTATCCCTTACTAGATAGCACACCCCTACTGTGTTGCAGTCTAGTTGTCCAATGATGTTAACAGTGTACCCCGAGTGGTAGCTCTGAGCTGTTTTTGATTCACAAATATACATTCTACAGGCTTCACATCTGGAGTTACAATGATAACATCCCCCCTCTTCTATATTAGTAGGCAGAGCCACATTTTCAGTGTTAGAGTTTAAAGCTATAACATTACTATCTTCATGATACTTACGATCTTCTGAAAGTTTACTCGGAACTAAAGTTTCTTTGATAGTTTTATTACCACGATATGAAACAAATACTTTACTAGGCTGGATCACAGACTTTAAAAGGGGGTCTAGGCCAAGGATAAATTTATTCTTGTTAACTATTTTACCAATTGGAGGTAAGTTAGGGTCAAAATCACAAACTAAAGGAAAACATCTTTCACTCTTCTTACTATTAGAGCTTGTAAGGTTTTTTGAAATCAGATCATCCCGTTTAAGTAACTCAACTTTCTCAAAGGATTTATGGATAAGATCTTTATTGTAATTCCTATCTTCTAGATATTCACTGAATTCAATTTTACATTTCAAATACTCTTCTTCCTCTGAACAGTTTTTGAACACTCGATGTGCTACTCCATATGGAATATTCTCTGCTATGTGTGTAGGGTGGCAGGATTGTGGGAGTAAATAGCTATGGGGCATCACTAGGTTTGCAGTACGTCCTAGTTTCTAGCTTGCAATTTTTCGAGTAAATAAACAGGTCTAGAAATTCAGTCCCCTCTGCAGAAGGTGTCGACATTGTAAACTTGAGGTTTGGATGGTATTGATTGAGCCAAAGTAGGAACTGGTCTAGTTTCTCCAGTGACTCAGTCCAAGTGATGTATATGTCGTCACGGTATCTGCCATAGAACTCGGGGGTTGTGATTTCTTGGCTCTCCACGATCTTACTGTCCAAGGGGCTGAGAGCTGAGTCTGCATACTGGCAAGCATTATTTGGACCCATCGCAGTTCCACTTGTCTGTACATACATGTTGCTATTGAAAACAGTGATGTTGTTATCCAGGGTTATCTCCAAAGCTTCCATAACGCAGTCTGTGGAGAAAAGTTTAGTACTTCTTTGGTCTAGTAAGGTTCTACAGGCTGGTAGTCCAATCTCCTTTGAAATGCTGGGGAACATGTTTACAATATCAAATGTAACGTGGTAGATGGTCTTCCCAGTCAATCTTCCTGACTCATTGAGTTCTTCATCTTCATAAGTAGATCATTAGAATCCATGAGGCAGTGGGGCAGGGTTACCTTCTTTAGTTCTTCTGCTGTGAATATTGAGAGGTTCTTGATGTAAGAGTTACATCCAGTGCTGATAAGTCTCCCAGGGTAGTTTTTCTCTGGTTTGTGAGCTTTCAGGTTCATGTAGTTTACTCCAGGTTCATTTTCCTCTTCACTAGGTGTTACCCATTCCATAAAGTTTGGGGTCATGCCAGGGCAGTCAGCATCTGCTGAGTATTTCAGAACCCACTCTTTAATGGTTATGATGGTTGTGTGGATCTGTTGTTGTTGATCCGATACTTGTTTGAAAGTGCTCTGATCTTTTAGAGCAGCTTCTACTCTATTGATGTAGTCTGATTTGTCTAACACAAAGAACCCAGTCCCTTTATCAAATAATCGAATTACAGCATCATCCCAGCTTTTGAGCTCTTGGATTGCTTTTGTAGTCTCCTTGTCTACATTCCTAGGAGCTGGCTTTGGTTTTCTAGGGTGATTAGATATCTGTTTCTTGACATTGCTGATGAACAGTTCTAATGCATGATTACCACTGTTAGAGAAATTCTTCTTCTTTGAGGTTTTTATTCCTAGAACTTTCTCCATTTGCTTTACCTTCTGATCAAGGGTTTTCTCAAGTTCTTCTACATTTTGGGTGGGGATTACAACTCTACTGAGGACGAAACTCATTCTAAGTGAGTTTGCCCAGGAGTTTACATCTTCTACCAGTTTATCTCTGTTCGTTTTAGAAGGAGTAACTGCAAATGATTCTCCAAGGTGGAAGACAAACTTATGAGCATTTGTAACTGTTTTGGACGAGAGATTAATGACAGTTTTGTCTAATGCAGCTTGACTGACATTGTTTCTGTTAAGTGGTCTTGATTTTATCCCATCCCTCCTGTGTTTATGGACAGATTTCCTTTTTCTAGGTTTAGTGACTTTTGATTTTTTCTCCTTGCGCCTACGAGTTCTCGTTTTGGTTAGAGATATCCTGGGTACTTCTGGTTGTTCTGGTAATGAAGTATAGCTGTTTTTGATGTATACCTCTGTTCCATTCACCTTGTCTCTATTTAACTTAGAATCGTGTGTTTTCTCACATTCCAGTTTCTGTTGGCGGATCTTGTGTTGGACAGTAGCCATACCTCTCTCAAAATGGTTTGTTGGCACAGCAGTTTTAAACTCATTTTCCAGTTTGTAGTAGTTCTCTCTTAGTCTGTTTGACCAGTTGTGGTAGTAGAGGATTAAGATATCCAAGATTCTGCTAGCTGTGAATATCATCATACTGGCGGTCAACTTCTCTAAAACAGGGTCTCTGACACTACACTGAAATTGACACTGTTCAAAGATACCTTTTGGTATTGTTGATTGTTGCTTGCTTTTCATAAGGTAAAAGTACTGCTGTTGTATACGGATGTTTTTCCTTCCAGCATTAGACAAAGCAGCAATAAACCTATCGGAAGTGTTAGTAGGTCTGTGGTACATATTTTGGGGGAGACTTTGTTGCGATGAGTGTGGAGAGTGTATTAACAAAGTTTACAGACTGGTGCACAAACATGAACGTAGACAAAACACTGATATGACAAGGACAGGATGAACTTCTGGATCACTCTACTGGTAGAAGATCTGGCGGAATCTAAAGAAGTCAGTGTGATTTGACTGTTGCTCTCTGATTGTAGATTCACAGCACAGAAGTCCAGGTAACTGTATTCACTGATGTATATATATTTGAGACATTCAGTGAAACAGTAAAACACGAAATTCACATTAAGCTATCGATTGTGTAATCTTTACATGTCTCATTCTGAAAGCAAGTTTATTAAAATAACTGTTCTATGAAGTAAATTAAAAACATGACAAAAATAGATCAATACTGAGATGGGAAATTTGTGAGTAAGTCTCATTCAATCATAAGATATAAACAAAAGATGCAGAGGTGAAAGTAAACAACAAAATGCAAGTGTCTGTGGAAAGATTAAATATTAAAGCATATCATATAAAGGTCAATTTTGTATTTCATTAAGAGCACTACGTTTATTAAGTCCTCCAAAATCACTGAGGGTCATAAGCTGGTTTTGCCAAAATGATTCTCTTTCTTTAGCAACCCTACTTCTATCTTCTAAGGTTAAACATTTTATAAAATCTAGCTTTTCAAAAATAATAACCTCTATCTGATCGGATAACTCATTGTCAAACGTTTTTAAGGGCTCTTTGGTAAGATTATGAAACTGGTTATCGTTAAAATATATAATAGGATATAATCTCTACTATAATTCAAAAGATTCTTTTTGTAGAATGTATGTATGTACGACCGCCCACGTGCAAATTTGATGAAAAATAGGAATTTAGGTAACAACCAAAACGTTCCATAGCAACGGTGTTTTGATGCGCACGTGCACGTGCAATGATTGTTTTAACGTCATTTTGATCGGTTTTGTTGTTATTATGTTGTGTTTAAAGTGTTTTATATTTAAATCGGCTGTATCTTCGGTTGGGATGGATATTTTTTGTTGCGATTAAAACTTTCTTTCAAAGAATACTACTAGCTTCGTCCCTGTTACCACGGGCTTTCTAGTCTCTACTATAATTCAGAAAATTCTTTTTGTTGTATGTACACTGTACGACCGCCCACGTGCAAATTAGACGAGAAATAAGTAGTTGCAAAGTAACCATGGTAACGAGGGTTCTTACACGCACGTGCACGTGCAAAGATTGTTAAAACGGCATTTTTATTGGTTTTGTTGATATTACATTTAGTTGTGTTTAGTGCGAGCAACATTTTAATCGGCTGTATCTTCGGTTGTGTATGATATTTTTTGACTCAATTTAAACTTACTAACAAAAAATACTATTAGCTTCCTCCCTGTGACCATGGGCTTTCTAGTATATATATAAAGTAGGATAAACTGCCCTAAGATTCTCAGAAGGTAGGATATACAACAGTTATCCCCTGTGACTCAGTCCTCAGATGGGGGGGGGGGGGGGGGGGGCCAATGGCATAAATGGAGAATTAGTCAAGGGTTTTTCCATTTTCTCCCATTTTCTCCATAGAAAAGTCCCGCCCTCGTGTCCACTCTTTAAGGAAAGTACCGCCCTTGTATCCTATACCCCACTGAGTATGTCATACTCGTCGTAATTTATAATTGCAAAATGCAAATTTTCTAAATTGTATCTTTCAAAGATTCAAGATTGTAAGACTTGAAGATTTCAACTTGAGTCTATATCTGACTAGGATTTGGCAATATGTTGACAAAAAACAACCGCATCTTTGGTCAAATTAATAAATCATATTCACAGATTTTGTTTAAATTCATATCGATACTGATACAATAATTATTATTGAGCAGTGTCACGGTATTTATGTTCAGTCTACTACTACTAGCCCAGCAAAAAATCATCGTCGAAAAGGAATTTTACTACAAAATTGATCTCTTTTGACGAAGTAAAAAACAGAGCCATTGCATGCTTGATCATTAAAAAATTATCACGTGATATAGTATACTGCATAGATTTTCGATCCAAGGTCCATGTTCGACAGAGGGGCGAGAAGCGGTGAGGAGTCAGGAGGAGTTAGGAGGAGTTAGGAGGAGTTAGGAGGAGTTAGGAGGAGTTAGGAGGAGTCAGGAGGAGTTAGGAGGAGTTAGGAGGAGTTAGGAGGAGTCAGGAGGAGTTAGGAGGAGTCAGGAGGAGTCAGGAGGAGTCAGGAGGAGTTAGGAGGAGTCAGGAGGAGTCAGGAGGAGTTAGGAGGAGTCAGGAGGAGTCAGGAGGAGTTAGGAGGAGTCAGGAGGAGTTAGGAGGAGTTAGGAGGAGTCAGGAGGAGTTAGGAGGAGTTAGGAGGAGTCAGGAGGAGTTAAGAGGAGTTAGGAGGAGTCAGGAGGAGTTAAGAGGAGTCAGGAGGAGTTAGGAGGAGTCAGGAGGAGTTAAGAGGAGTTAGGAGGAGTCAGGAGGAGTTAGGAGGAGTCAGGAGGAGTTAGGAGGAGTCAGGAGGAGTTAGGAGGAGTTAGGAGGAGTCAGGAGGAGTTAAGAGGAGTCAGGAGGAGTTAGGAGGAGTTAGGAGGAGTTAGGAGGAGTCAGGAGGAGTCAGGAGGAGTTAAGAGGAGTTAGGAGGAGTCAGGAGGAGTTAGGAGGAGTCAGGAGGAGTTAGGAGGAGTTAGGAGGAGTTAGGAGGAGTCAGGAGGAGTTAGGAGGAGTCAGGAGGAGTTAAGAGGAGTCAGGAGGAGTTAGGAGGAGTTAAGAGGAGTTAGGAGGAGTTAGGAGGAGTCAGGAGGAGTCAGGAGGAGTTAAGAGGAGTTAGGAGGAGTTAGGAGGAGTCAGGAGGAGTTAGGAGGAGTCAGGAGGAGTTAGGAGGAGTTAGGAGGAGTCAGGAGGAGTTAAGAGGAGTCAGGAGGAGTTAGGAGGAGTCAGGAGGAGTTAGGAGGAGTCAGGAGGAGTTAGGAGGAGTCAGGAGGAGTTAGGAGGAGTTAGGAGGAGTTAGGAGGAGTCAGGAGGAGTTAGGAGGAGTCAGGAGGAGTTAGGAGGAGTCAGGAGGAGTTAGGAGGAGTCAGGAGGAGTTAGGAGGAGTTAGGAGGAGTTAGGAGGAGTTAGGAGGAGTTAGGAGGAGTCAGGAGGAGTTAGGAGGAGTTAGGAGGAGTTAGGAGGAGTCAGGAGGAATTAGGAGGAGTCAGGAGGAGTTAGGAGGAGTCAGGAGGAGTTAGGAGGAGTTAGGAGGAGTTAGGAGGAGTTAGGAGGAGTTAGGTGTATATTAAGTCATTTCACTTCCCAACATCATTAGTATCAGATTATTGGAATGAGTCCCAATTTTCTGACTCATCCCAATCATTGTCACTAAAGAAACACCAGTCCATATCCCAATCACAGGTGCCATTAGGGCACTTAACTTTTTCCTGAGCAGTGCACTCATTTAAAATAGGTGTTTTAGGACATAATTCAGGCTTATCACCTTCTACGCATGTGACACCATCCGTACATTTTAAATTTCCTTTTGGACATTCAAATTTCTTGCAGAAATCAGCGTCTTCATCGTAGTTATCTGGGCAATCGTACGGTAAGGCATCACACATGTACATGGTGTAGACACACGTTTTCCCATCACCACACAGACTCTTACCATCTTCACATGGCTCAGCTGGGTTTACTGAGAAACAGAGCACCATCAGGATCAAGCTGGTCAGTGTTGTCATCATCATCATCTGGGAGATGAGGGTTCATCAAATATCTATAGTAAAGATCAGCCACAACACACATCATCACTCGATTGGCTTGTCTGTATTAATCAAATTGAATCGTTAGATATCAAATTCCTCGCGCAATTCTGCATATTTATTTTTGTACTGTGACTGTTAGGAGATTTTTATACTAGGTATACTGCGTGCAAAAATAAAATCGATACGCCCATAACTATGGAAAATATTACAATTAATTTAACGAGGAAAGGATGTCGAACAGAATTACGTCTTGCTCATTGGCCTTGTACGTTCAATGTTGTCTTGGACCATATATAGGAAAAGTAACCCATAATCACATGATGACATAATTACTTAAGGTGCAGCGAATTTAATGTATTTTTAATTTATTTATATGTGTTGGCAGACTGCTCAACAACACAAATATGTTATTATTCTGTATCGCATTCTTGCAAAGCTATGAACTGGGTAAAAGCTATGAACTAGGTAAAATAGTATTGCGGACAATCCTTACTATGAAAAATGATAGATATTAAATAAATGGACTTGAATTGAACAAAAATTTAAATTGAACAAATTAGAAAAAGCACTGTATTGTATGAGGTCAACAAATCTTAAATGTAAAGCTAACTTACAACTATGTATATAATAATACAAATAATATTAATAACAACTTAACCTTGCAAAGTTTTTCAAATAAATGTTGCTACTCAACAGACTTTGATGGGATTCTATGAGGAAATTTTGTGTCACGTGGTCCTTTGTCCCCAAATTTGGTGAGGACTGAGGGAGGTTTTCAAAGTAATTCAGCCAAGGCGCTGAGTTTTACGATAATCCTCATGACTCAGACTCATGATGAAATCTTATGCAAAGTTTACAGAGAGGTTCAAGTTTGAAGTAAGCGATTTTTTTGAGTTCCCAATTTTGGTGAGGGAGGTGTGGGCAAAAGTTTTCAAAGTAATTCAACCAAGGCGCTAAGTTTTACGATAAGCCTCGTGACTCAGACTCATGATGAGACTGAAATATTATGCAAAGTTTACAGAGAGGTTCAAGTTTGAAGTACGCTATTTTGTTGAGTTAGAAAAAGATATTCTGTTATTGAGAAGTGCGAGCTCGGAAGCGGTAGCCCTGCCTTCTGAGGTACGTATCGAGGATGACTCGGACCAAAAATTTTGTAAGTCAAAATCTTTTCAAAGTTTTTCTGGAAACCACTTTTCTCCAGTGTTTATGTTACTAGATAGATTTTTTCGGCTAAGCACCTTCTTAACTACTTACTATAGCCGGATATCCGATCGATTTCTAAATTGTATCACTATCAGAGTGAAATTTAGAGAAATTTGAATTGCAAAATACCTTACTCGGGAATATTATGACAGGGATAAAGTGGTGGGTTTTGAAAAATTCCGCCATATTTTTCCCGGTCAAAAATTTTACCAGTCATAATAAAACCCGCCGAGTCAGATTATGGGGTTCCTAGGGGGTGGTGATCATCATATTTTACCTGAAGTCTCATATGCGCTAGAGAAGACTTTTGAAGCAGTGGATGGAGGGCTGTAACTTTATTGGCTATTGCTACCATAATTTTGTTATAAAAATCACAATTTGGTTATAGAAATCAGATTTCAGGATGGACCGTGATTCTCATTTCTCTTGTCCATGAATCAGTAAATCGTAGAGAAGAAAACAATTTATATGTTATAGAAGAAAACGAAAATAATAATAATATATATTATATATATTATAATAACAATATAACTGGTTAAAATTAATTAAAAAACAAACAAATGATATCAATAATAATAATGGAGGGGATATTAGCGATAATGAGAATGAGAATACGCTTTAATGAAGATTTGACTTATTATTACTTAGATTTATTTTCCTTTAAATAGACGTGTCTTTTTTTCTATTTCTGAGTAATATCAATAACTGTTAATTGAAATAACTTCTTTAACAAGTAACAAAAAACAGAAATTTCGGTTGAAAATTTGTTGACCTCTGAAAAAAAAACTTGAAAGGTCGGCCACCGGTAAATTTATGACCGGGATAATTTGGCGGGTTTTGGGAAAGTCCGCCATATTTTTCCCAGTCATTAATTTTTCCCAGTCATAAATTAACCCGCTATAATATTCCCGAGTAAGGTAGTCGAATTGATCTTGGCCTCTAGTAGCCCGGTATGAGTCTTTAGTAGCTTGGTACGAGTAGCCTGGTATGCGAAAATAAACATGTTAGAGTGTCCAAGTAAGCTGCCACATACGTAATTCGATGATCATAATTCATGGCATAAAATGGAGAATTACTCGAGGGTTTTTCCATTCCCCCCCCCCCCCCCCCCCCCCCCTCAGATACAGTTCTGTAGTCAAAAGCTAGAATATAGTAGGATATAATATATATTTAAGGTAGCATATACTGCACTTTTTTTCAATCCTTTTGTCTTGATGAAGAGTACAAAAGATAATTGCTGCAATCATTTCTTCAAATATCTGAGATATTCAGTTTTTTCCCCACTCAGAGCGCTGAAGCCTACAACAAGATCAAAGAAAGTTTCAAGAGGATAAAGAAGACTGATTCCACTGTTTCGAAAAAGGTAAACTTGAATTTGAGCTCAATAATATGGTAATCCTGGACCACTTTAATTTAATTTGTAAGTCAACTTCTTCTCTGAGAAACCATCATATATATCCTTCCAAGGTAGAATGATTAATTAATAGCTCGATAACATCAATTAGATTATCAGAATGTGACGACTAATAATTTTTCAGGACTCGTCAGCAGAGTTTGAAGTACAAGTATTCAATAATACTGAGGTTACAGTCTACCTTGAGATTACGCAAGATTATGTCAAACTCAAATTCCCGACTGAGACGGTAATATTTTGTAATATTTTTGAATAAATTTTTATCATCTTTTTAATGAGTATGTTGAGAGGATGTGTGTGTGTTAATGTGTTGATTATGTATTATGTAATTAATTATGTAAGTTTGTAATTGATTAGGTAATTTTCAGAATCTGATCCCGGTTAGTCAGATATTCCGAGTAACACGAAATAAAGACTCTATCTCTCTGGATGCTCTAGTAGCTAATGGACAGGTAACAGTCACTTCTTTCAGTAACCACGTCACTTCTTTCAGTAACCAAGTCACTTCTTTCAGTAACCAAGTCACTTCTTTCAGTAACCAAGTCATTGAAACTCAACATTACATCTTTTATTTTTAGTTAAAATATAAAATATCTTTAAAATCATTTTTTTTTGTGAAGACCATCTTATTCCAAAATACAATTTTAAAACATATCCATTTATTTCTTTTTTAAGAATCAAGAAATCAACATGTATATGTACAATGTACATGTTAATCTAAAATATTATATCTAATGTTGCAGGTGAAGCCGTACGTTTTCAAGACGAGTCAAGGGTCCTCAATCTGTGACAGAATCCTAACCTCCTTTGAGCGGATGTCGCTGCATAAACCTAAGAAACACCTTCGACCTGGTTTGTAATATTCTTACTTTTATTTCCGCAACTGAGACATTCATGAAATTGATGATTCTAATTTCTAAATAGCAAATACCCATAAGATCAGTGAATTAATTAGTCAGTTGATCATCATCAATTAGTCAGTTAATTAATTATGTTATTGAACTTTAATTTATTTTAATCGACATTTTCCGACAGGCTCACGTGACAGCTCAGTTACGTCTGATGAGGAGAGCAGTATTTGTCTCTCCAGCCCTGAGTATCAGTTCATGTCTAGTGACGACGAGGAAGGAATTTGAGCAATACCTATGACGTCATCAACCGAACTATGACGTCACTAAACATGATATAAACTACGAGCTGGTTCTCTGATACGTCATTACAAACTGATAACATTTTTGTGCCCGTATTTGTAGACTTAAGTTACTTCTTAGGGGTACTCTCCCCCAACCCCCTACTTAGCGGTTTGTTTTCAAAACACTGGGCTCAGAAAGGGGTCCGGGACTCTACGGCCTTAGACTTGACGGTGGGAAATTTGACGGTGCAAAAACTAGGGTTAGGTTTAGGTTGAGATAAAATTCTCATTCCCAAACCCTAACCCTAACTCTAACTTTAAACCCTAACCATATCATAACCAAAATGCTAACCCATAAACCTCAACCCTAACCCTAACTTTTTTGTGCCAAAAAATCTGCCGCTGTAGAGTCTCGCACCGTAGAGTCCGGACTCCTTACAAAGCCTAGATAAGGAGGACTGTTTTTGATTGTTTCGTTAGAAGTTGAAGTGCAGTTTATGAGTTTGGAATTGAAGACCATGATGTTTCATTTTGCTGAAAATGTATATGTGAATGATTAGGTTTGTTTACCTTTGTGGTTGTTTATGTTTGTGGTTATAAATTAGTTGTTTGGAGGAATGAACTTTGTTAGTGTAGAACTTAGGACGTATGGATGAAGTGCAATTTGTCCGTTAGAATGAAGCCCAAATAACCGCTGATATAAGGTTGTGGTAGATTTAACCATATTAGTTTGGGTTAGTATGGAACGATATTCGGGAACTACGAGAGTTTATTGAGTGGTTTTATTGAGGATTGTGCTTTTGAAATGTGAGAGTTTCAATATTTGTTTCGTTTCGATTCGATTAAAATTGGTTAATGAATTTTAGTCTATTGTATCTGACAAAAATATGGTTTTACGTTCAATTAATTAATGAATTAAATATTTAATGAATTAGTTGGCTTACCGTAAGCGACATTTGAATGCCCGGCGAAACATTGATATGACAGAATTATCAAAAGTCCCCCAATTAGGTAGGTTACCCCATTAAAATACTGAGAAAGGCATTTCAATTTAATAATTTCTTGACTTGGATTTAGAACGTGTCATTATCTTAATATTTCGTTTACAATCTTGTTTTTACCTTTGCTTTGAATTGACTCATATTTAAAATTTTATGATGTATTTTTCTGACGAAGGTTAAAATCTGATTGATTTCTGAGTTAGTATTTACTTATTTAAAACAATAAAATTAATAATAATAATAATTTGATATTTGATAAAGATGTATCTAAAAGTTTGCCTATATCTTGACATAACTAATCTCACGCTCTATCGAATAAGAGGGACATATTTCTGCAAATTTCCCGAAATGAAACTTAAAATGACCGCCCCATGTATACTTGTAAGGAACTCATATTATATAATTAGATTCACTTTTCACATTTCGAATTTGTGTTTAATAAAGACTTTATATAGTCTACCTCTGTGCTTAAGATTATATTGTATTGATTGAAATTTCTATTTGTTATTGTTAAGGTATTTTAGCAGTACAAAACTTAAAACCGAGTTTAATTTCTATTTTCCAAATTCTAAGACAAGCCAGATAAAACGAATCATCTTGCTCACAAATAATCGAAATATTCATAAACCACAAAGACAGTGAGGGGTCGTTCACATATTATGTAATCAGCCGAGGGGGGAGGGCCACTGGCCAGTTTCTAAATGATAACGCTAGTGTAATTTCGACACAAAAGCTATGTGCAAAATTGATTACCGAGGGGGGAGGGGGTTAAAAATGGGCCAAAAAGGGATTACGTAATATGTGAACGACCCCTAATACTAATAGTAATAGATAATGGAGAAACCGGCATCATTCAGAGCCCAATATTAAAATATGGTTTAATCTGTATCGAGTATTCACAGTTATTGAATTAACAGTAAGAGTCGTATTTAGGCTGGGCTTGATTGACGATGTCAATCCTTCGCATCTCGCCGATCTGTGGTTGCGAGAAGCATTATTTGACGCGCGCGCGACCCAGTAGTGCATCGCGCTACAAATGAGTATCATGCCCGTTAACCTGGGGACCCCAGGCTATTATGTTCATAAACATAACAACCGAATAGAGATTCGGCGGTTGCTCTAACCAGAGCCCTCTCGCTTGCAGTAGCGCGCGACCGCCGCGTCACGCAGTACGCGTAGACACATGGCTATGTGAAATTCGGCGGAATGACAGGCTGAGCGCCGCCCAGTGAGGCTATAAATTATAATACTCTGTTTGAAAATAGTGGACCTGCACTGATTCAGAGTTTCCCCAAGTCACGAATGAATTTATTAAGTAACCAGCTGGTAAATTGACAACATTTCGAAATTCAGAATCCTTTACTCCTTTGTTTTAATTTGGTACTTGCGGTTTCCCTATCTGTGAAAACTTCAGCGTCATGAAAAATTACATTACTAATGTCAATTTTGTGGCTAACTAAATTGCAAAAGCAATTAAGTACCCTCCTTTTCAACTATTTTCATTGTTTTATAGGGAGAGTGATTTTTCGCACTGTCACATCTGGTGGCAGCATTGTTCTGAAATTGCATAAAATAGAGCCATCACCACAGCATCCTCACTTTGAACAATCAACAATCAACATGAAGATCTTTTTAGTTATCTGCCTGGTGGCTGCCTCTCTCGCTGCTGAAGATGTCCTTCGTGGTATCCTCCGATCCCCCAAAATGACCCTCGAGCTCTACGGGGATTTCAAATCCCAGGAGCACCTCAAGTTCCTTGCATCTGAAGACCGAATGAGGTTCCGACTCTTCCGATCCAATGCTCAGCTGGTAGCTCAAGCTAACGAGGAGGGAGGATCTGCCATATTTGGTCTCAACTTCTTCTCTGCGTTGACTGAAGATGAGAAGCAACAGTACCTTGGACTGAACGTTACTGGACATGACGAGAACCCTATGCACGTTGCCTCCTCTTTATCCAGTCCCCCTGAAAAGAAACTCTGGACCAATGAGGGTAAGGTTACAGCAGTAAAGAACCAAGGAAGCTGTGGATCTTGCTGGACGTTCGGAGCAGTAGGAGGATTGGAGACAAGGTACCACGGAGTGTCTGGTAAACTGAGGAACTTCGCAGAGCAGGAATACCTGGACTGTGTCTACGAGGGACAGAGGAATGGTTGCAACGGTGGATGGCCTGATAACTGTTACGAATACTCCAAGAAGAACGGTGGAAGGTTGGCTTCAACTGCTGACTACGCATACGCTGGTAAAGATGGTAGTTGCAAAGGAAGTTCGAAACCTGACGCTATGGTGGCTGCTAAAATTGTCGGCTACACCAGTGTTAGCCCAACTGAGGCCGCAAACATTCAAGCCCTTGCATCAGGCTCCTTGTCCGTCGCTTTCGAAGTGACAAGTTACTTCCAACAGTACCGAGGTGGCATCATAAAAGACACAACATGCACCGGGAGACCAAACCACGCCGTCACAGCTGTAGGATACACGTCGAATTTCGTCCTGGTAAAGAACTCTTGGGGATCAAAATGGGGAGAAAGCGGATTCGTGAAGTTCGCTCGAGGCTACCCCTCCAATTGCGGCCTCTTCAAGTACAGCAGCTACCCCAACCTTGATACAACCGGACAGTCTGACAACACTCCTTCTGATAAAGCCACCGACTACAAACCTTCTGAAAACGATGATGTTACCCCAAACCCTAAACCTGACCCAAACTGCACAGACAAGGCAACTAACTGTCATCTCGATTGGTGCACCTGGGAAAACTGGAAAGACACAGTCAAAGAGTACTGCCAGAAGACTTGTAAATTTTGTGGAGATGATGGAGATGATGGAGAGTGCGCCAGCGGCACCATAAGATGTGATGACGGAGTGTGCCGACACGAACACATGTGCTAGATCTCAACAACTTCTTGATGTTTACAATTTCATTTGTATCATTTGACAAGTAACACTGCATTTAAACCTTGTTTTGTTTATAGCCTAGTAGGGAAAAATATGCACAGAAAAATTGGGTACCGAGCAGTAAGGCACCCAGTGTTCAAGACGCTTCCTTAAACAATATTTGGTCGTGTATGACATTAAATTTGTGTGCTCGTATCGGTAACTAGTGGTGCCTAGGCACGTGGATCGGAGCCACACGAGGGATTGATATCGTCAGTCCATATCGTCAGTCCATAGTCCATATTCCATTTCACCCTTTTGTAAAAAGGCAATAGTGAAAGGTTACGAATGGAGATTTTTGCAGAAAAACGTGGATTTTGAAGATTGTGGTAGGTTGGTCAAATATATGTCGTGTTCCTTACTTCCGTAATCCGTATGTTACCAAGCAACGAAAAAGTTGCGCGCGCGAGGATTGCTTGCGGAGATGTGATGTATATATCTTAATCTAGCTTACTATAAACAGGATTAAACAGGATTAAACATAAATTTGTCAATGAGAGCCCTAACACTCACGTCTTGACTATACATCAATATAATAGAAATAAATAAATAAATAATGTGCAAGAGTGTTCTTAAAATAAAAATTTAAAAATCATAAAAACTTAACTTCGCTTCGTCACATCTTTTGTTGAAAGAGAAACAAGTGCAAATAAAATAATTTAATTCCCATGAACATGTTCCAAAATGAAATGATATGGTGATCGTGATATGAAATGAAATGAAGCTCGACTTGACCGTCACGTATCCGCAAAGGAGTTCTGTTGAGGTGTAGCGGGGACTTTACAGCTGGACTTCAGCAGATCCTTCTTAGTGACTTCCTTCTTCGGGAAACGCCTGTTGTTTGCTCCACGACATCAACTTTAACGCGACTTTCCGCAAAAACCGTAAAAGATATACAACTGAAACTTTTTTGACTGGGTCAAATGCCTTTATGGCCTTCAAATCAGCATGAAAAAATAAAATATTGGCCAAGGAATAAGAATTTTAGTACCCAAAATTTGGACCCCCAAGTGGTGTCAAAAACGCGAATTAAATTGATACTAATTATTTTATTCTCTTGAGTCTTGACACCACTTTAGGGTTAGACGGGTTCCTGCTAGTGAATGTAATGTATAATATTACTATTAATTATTATATTAGGTAATACGCCCAATTTGTACGTGGCACGCGTAGTGTATTGAATATTGATGTGTACACGAGTATAGTTTACCTTTGCTTAAAATTTCTTGAATTACAGATACAAGTTAAGTTCTACGGCAATTGAACTGAATTTCAAGTGTTTCCCGTATTTGATGCATAATTTATCAATATTATTATCATGAAGATTGAAGTGAGCTGATTGGAGCTTATACTTAAATTTATAGTAAATGTGGAATGGAAATCTAGCGTCCGCCAAAACGAAACAACGGGCGCAATTCTTGTTATATTTGAACTTATTATAAAAATTAAGTACAGTGTGGCCCATAAGTAGCTGTCCACACTCATTACGCAACCCTTTGATAACTCACGTAATTCATGTCAGTATTTTATGTAAGATTTTATCGATTACAGTAGGTGGGTGGCTGGTGGGCGGTGGCACGCACTCCCTGTTTTTCACAATGATTTTATTCGTCGTCATAAAATGAAAACGCTTTGAGCTACTGACTTTGACTTAAGTCGGCTTCTTGGTCCGAGCAACTACAATTCCTCGCCACACGTCGCGGTCAAGCATAACAGATCTTATCTCTTCAACACAGGAAAGGCTGGTGTCCTTCTTTAGCATGTCCAGAAACGTAAGGTGGGGCCTCCCCGGTCTCCTGTATCCATGCTGAGGGTCCCAGAATAGAAGTTGGTTTGCCAGAAGGTCGTCATGCCTGGCTACATGTCCAGCCAGTCTCATTCTTCTGGAGGCTATCATCGCTGATGGCTTGGGGATGTTGCCGTATAAATCACTGTTGTTGATGATTTGTGGCCAACGTATGTTCAAGGCCATTCGGAGCATTCTAGTGTAGCATCCATTGATCCGCTTAGTCATGGATTGGCTTATCGTCCAAGCTTCAGAGCCGTACAGGAGTACGGGCTCAACCGTTGCTCGAAAGACACGGATCTTTAAGTCCCTGCGCATTCCAGACTTCCAGGTTGTCTTTAACTGATGACAGGCCCCCCATGCCTTTGCTTTCCTAACATCAAAGTCCTTCTCCGCACTCATTATTCTGCTTCCAAGGTAGACAAAGTCATCTACTTGCTCTATCTCCTGCCCACTTGCTGCTTTAATGACGGTAGAGTCAGACTCAGAGAGATTGACTCTGATGTACTTCGTCTTACTCTCGTTGAGGTGAAGTCCAACGGAGTTAGCAGCCAGCTCCACACTGAGGAGAAGATCTTGCGCTTGCTCTGCGGTGTCTGTTGTCAGTGCAAGATCGTCAGCAAAGTCGACATCTGTCATCTTAACTGCTGGGTATCTCCTGCTTCTTCTGGGGTTGACAGTGAAGCCCAGATCTTTGCCTCTAAGTGCTGTTGTCATCACATAGTCAATGACAATCACGAAGAGGTAGGGCGCCAGTGTATCTCCCTGCATAACTCCAGCAAGTATAAGGAAAGCTTCAGTCAGACCATCCTCCGTGATGACTCGTGCCATGGTGTCCTTGTACATAGCATCTATCAGCCTAACAATGGGCTCTGGTATCCCATATGCCAGGAGTATCTTCATCAATATACCCCTGTGAATGCTATCAAAGGCCTTCTTAAAATCGATGAACAAGAGAAGGGCGGTCAGGTTTTTGTCTCTAGCCCCCTCCAAGATCCTCCTTAGACACAGAATGTGGCTGGTGGTACTGCGTCCCTCCCGAAATCCGTTTTGGTTGATCCTCAGGATTTTCTCCATCGCTGGTTTGATTCTGTTAAGGATCATACGATTCAGGGTCTTACTAACAATGGACGTAAGAGCGATTCCTCTG
Source organism: Bolinopsis microptera (assembly GCF_026151205.1). NCBI lineage: Eukaryota > Metazoa > Ctenophora > Tentaculata > Lobata > Bolinopsidae > Bolinopsis > Bolinopsis microptera. The sequence goes on along the minus strand of NW_026971881.1, from coordinate 5,046 downwards.
TAGTTATCCACTTTAGTTAGATTTCCTTTCTTTGGCACAGGCACGATGTTGAGTTGCCGCCATTGATCAGGGATTTTTCCATCAACCAGAGCGCTGTTACAGAACTCTAGAATCAGGTCGTCCATGTCCACTCTTTTGAGAATCTCTGGAGCTATGCCATCATCACCATAGGCCTTACCCTCCTTGATCTGTTTCCTCGCCTCCGCTAACTCCTCCCTGCAAAACAGACCAGTCTCTATATCCTGCTGGGGGTGGATGGTTTGGATAACTATTTCCTGGTCAGGTACAGATGGTGGTTGACCCAGGAGCTTAGTGAAGTGGTCCTTCCTGCTCTTCAATCTCCCCTCTGCACTACCTCCATCAACCAGGCTGCATGGCTTGCTTTTCCTGCCATTTATGTCATTAATAAGGTCCCAGCTTTCCTTATTCTTGCACCTGTCAGCAGCATCCTCAGCCCGCCTGATCCTAGAAACAAGAGTCTCCTCCTCAACCTCTTTGTAGCTCACTGCAAGTGCATCCTTACACTCCTTTACTACCTCTCTACTCTCCTCTGTAGGATTCTCATGATATGCGTCTTTGGCGTGAAACAGAGTTCTCCTCCTCTCCGATACCCTAGGATCTTGGGAGGGGTTGTTACGTTGTCTTCTTGGGATGGGCTTAAGCAACTTATGATTGGTTGCTTTCACGGCATCCATAAGCTTTCCGTACTGAATCGTGGGATCGTTCTGCTCACTAGATTCTTCTTCCAGTAGCATAGAGAATCTGTTTTTCACCTCCACAGAATACATACATACTCGCCAGTTCGTCACTCAAAGTCAATCAGTAATCTCATCAGGAGCTAGTCGCTAGCGTGTAGTGCTACAATAGGCCTCATTAGGCGGTACCAAACATGTTGGGGGGGAAATGACGATATAATAATTTCAAAACACCAAGTTTTAGGATACTTAAAATCAAATAATCATACAGCACGACTTCATTTCCAGCTTAGTATAGTCCCAGGACCCAATTGATTGTAGGTAGTGCGCCATCGACAGTGAGCCGCGCGTGCCGACTGTAGGATGGTTTTTTAGCGCTAATTTCGGCCAGCACAATTTTCTTCAAACAAATAAATATTCAGTATACTTCCCGACCTCCGATTCCAACAAAAATTGGCAAGTTTATTTTTATCGTGCACCCCCTATTGATTGTATTCTACGATCAGTTGACGTATCCGTTGATGTGGCCAGTTAGCCTCGTACCGGCCAGATTTCGTCCTAAGAGTTAAAGGATGACCATTTTGTTTGAAGAGGAAGGTGTTTGTAATAGGGAACTAGTCCAGCCTCTCCTGGAAATCACGGTCTTGGAACTGATGATTAGCCCTGTTGGAAAGAGCTTGCTCTCTCTCTCTCTCTCTCTCTCTCTCTCTCTCTCTCTCTCTCTCTCTCTCTCTCTCTCTCTCTCTCTCTCTCTCTCTCTCTCTCTCTCTCTCTCTCTCTCTCTCTCTCTCTCTCTCTCTCTCTCTCTCTCTCTCTCTCTCTCTCTCTCTCTCTCTCTCTCTCTCTCTCTCTCTCTCTCTCTCTCTCTCTCTCTCTCTCTCTCTCTCTCTCTCTCTCTCTCGCGAATATTGCGAACTGAGATATGGGCGATTTTGTTCATTTTTTGGGATTATTTAAACGCAGAATCAACAGTTAGGTAAATATTGAGCATATGGTATTTGGCTCATAACTCATAACTCATGAATATATACTGTTATGAACTAAATTTACTGAATTAAACTTAATCTACTTAATCGCTGTAATAAAGTAATGAAAATTGAACACAAACAAATGTTCGGCAGTAGCACTGCTTAACTAACTCGCTGGTGCACTTGAGCATTTTGTTACCATGGTTATGAGCAAGTGTTTGACCACCCTGGTTACCATGTCCTTTCTAACTTGCTGGTACACTTGACTTGCGGAATTGAAGGAATCCCAAGAGAACATTAGTAAGACCAGCAATTCCAGAGTGAATAACACACACGTAGGGAATCAGAAATTCATCATACAAAAATACCTCATCATGTCTGGCAGCTATTATAGTCCACCAGATGAATGCGATTAAAGTGAATCCGCCTGAAAAGATGAATAATAGTTGGCTTAGTTAGATAATATAGTTAAATAATAATAGTTAGATTTACAATGTTTATATTGTGGAAATGGTGGAAACTGTCATTTCGTCCCCGGAAATTTATCGTTTATGTGGAAAATTTGAAATGTTAATGAATCCGATAGACTAACAATCTCAGAAATAGACTACCCGTCAAAGTTTATATATTTTAAATCTGTCTTACTAACCCGAGATAAGTCCGGCGCCGACAATCAATAAGACAAATAGCTTCTTGCCTGAAAATTATTATAGGTGAGTAAATTTGATAAACACATGTCAACATCGAAAATATTGTGACTCAAAATGAATGACATTCAATGACATTCAGTGTTTGTGTTTAATTTTACATACTAATAGTAATAAACAAATATAGCGTAGATACTATAAATTTAGGCTTATCTTAACTTACTATTTTTAAGAAATCCTAGCGTCATCATACCTGAAAAAAATATGTACAGTAAAATCCCGATTTACAGCGGAGTTTGGGGGAAAGGAAACATCCGTGTTAAATCGGGATTCGCGGTAAATCGGTTTCCGATAAATTGGTGTTTTACTGTACCATACATATGTGTAACATTCTAGTAAGCATGGAGGGTAAAATTATATTCGGGAATTACGTAGTCGTTCTAAGTAATTTTCGGGGATGTTTTGAATTCATTGCATATTAATTCCTAACTCTATATAACATATAACTGCTCGATGTGAAAAAGAGTATAAATTCACTAAAATAAGACTCACCGGTAGAGCTGACTACATCAACCAATCTCATGAACGAGCACAGCCCCCCGGCCAGGAGACCCAACAAGACCTGAGCAAGTATGTGGTTACCATGGTTACGAGCAAGTATTTGGTTACCATGGTTACGAGCAAGTATTTGGTTACCATGGTTACGAGCAAGTATTTGGTTACCATAGTTACGAACAAGTATTTGGTTACCATGGTTATGAGCAAGTATTTGATTACTAGCAAGTATTTGGTTACCATGGTTATGAGCAAGTATTTGGTTACGATGGTTATTAGCAAATATTTGGTTACCATGGTAACCATGTCCTTTAATTAATTAATCATCGCTTTTAGTCATTTCTGCTAATGTCTGGTTTTAAACTAAGACTTTCTTCATTACCCAACGAGTTAAATTTATGAAATAATTTGTAATTTCTTACCATGAGAATAATACCACTAGGAACGCCGTTTGTGAACAGAGATATGAAAAGAAGGATAGTGGCTACCGCCGCAGCAATAAATCCCAATAGGTTTTTAGATATTTCCATCACTAGTCACTACTCGGTACTTGGCCTTTCCATTATTCGGGGTTGATTCTTTCTCTTAAGTTGTTTTTCGGTTTTATCAGGAGATGTACACATTAATTCAACAAAAATTCCCGTGATATGGATTTAGCAAAGTAAATAATAAATAAAAGCGATGATCAAACATATTCGACTGTTCAGAATGGCAGATTAGATCATTAAATTCTTCAATTGCAAGTTGCTTCCCTCATTTGGGTCATGACCCAACTTCTCAACGGTGTTAAAATATTACTGGGTCAGGACCCTCAATAGCTTAGCTTCGTCGACACATAACAGGGGAGATAATAGATCTTATCAATTATTAGAAATGACCAATTAAACCTTAAGCGCGTGTAAATAATTGAGACCGTGATAAAGGGTGGTAACTGGTAAAAGTAAAAACATTAAAATATCGTTAAATAATGTAATCGCAAGTTCCGTATAAAAGTAAATGAGACATTTTCGTGAGGCTGATAGTGAGCTTTCTGAGCGATTTATCAAATGAATCAACCCATGCCATGTCTGCTTATAAAAATGTATACATGAATCGAACATTTGAACATTCCATTATCAAATCAAAGAACTACTGGAACCAATAGATGTGGCGACTGGCGAGATCTAAATTGAAACCTGAAATATTGAGTGTTCATATTACACAGTTGGAGTGTTTATAAAGAACAGTTCCAGGAGCAGGTCATGTGATCTATTTTGGTATGTATTGTTTGTATCTACAACGTGTCTACCTTGCTAGGATACCACGTTTATACTTTGCTAGAAAGAGAGAGAGAGAGAGAGAGAGAGAGAGAGAGAGAGAGAGAGAGAGAGAGAGAGAGAGAGAGAGAGAGAGAGAGAGAGAGAGAGAGAGAGAGAGAGAGAGAGAGAGAGAGAGAGAGAGAGAGAGAGAGAGAGAGAGAGAGAGAGAGAGAGAGAGAGAGAGAGAGAGCAAGCTCTTTCCAACAGGGCTAATCATCTTTACTTTATTACAGCGATTAAGTAGATTAAGTTTAATTCAGTAAATTTAGTTCATAACAGTATATATTCATGAGTTATGAGCCAAATACCATATGCTCAATATTTACCTAACTGTTGATTCTGCGTTTAAATAATCCCAAAAAATGAACAAAATCGCCCATATCTCAGTTCGCAATATTCGCGAGAGAGAGAGAGAGAGAGAGAGAGAGAGAGAGAGAGAGAGAGAGAGAGAGAGAGAGAGAGAGAGAGAGAGAGAGAGAGAGAGAGAGAGAGAGAGAGAGAGAAATGACCCTGAAACCGGATAACCCTGAAACTGGTTTGTATAAATATAATTATATTGTAGAGGTCGCGTGACATTAGTGGGATGCAAATGTGGTCACGTGTTATACGAGCTCTCTTGATATGACAAAATTATCAAAAGTCCCCCAATTAGGTAGGTTACCCCATTAAAATACTGAGAAAGGCATTTCAATTTAATAATTTCTTGACTTGGATTTAGAGCGTGTCATTATCTTAATATTTCGTTTAAAATCTTGTTTTTACCTTTGCTTTGAATTGACTCATATTTAAAATTTTATGATGTATTTTTCTGACGAAGGTTAAAATCTGATTGATTTCTGAGTTAGTATTTACTTATTTAAAACAATAAAATTAATAATAATAA
>NW_026971880.1:0-23341 GCF_026151205.1 Bolinopsis microptera | reverse complement strand
AAAAAAAATTTTTTTTTTTGCTTTTTTTGGGGGGGAAAACGCGCCCCACCAATCTTTGTGGAAATTTTTTTTTAAGAAAAAGTATTTGATAAGGGTTTTTTTGAAAACTTTGCAAGCCTCTTTTTTTTATGCCTTGCTTAATTTGTTGGAATTTCTAGAGAAATATGTGCAACCCCAAAACTTGGGGGCCCTTTTTGAAATTTTTGAATGTTTTTTTTTGTCATTTCCGAGTAGTGTTCCTTTGAATGGGGGAAAAAAATCAAAAGTAAAGGGCAATATAAAAAAATAAAAAACCCCTTTTTTGTTTGACCTTTTTTAAGGGTTAAGAGTTAATGAACATATTTTAACCAAAATTAGGTTCCCCCCTTCTTAACTTTTTTTCATTTTCACCAAGTGGAAAACCCTTTACCGTGGAATTGCCCCTCTTGAAAAGCCCTTTTTTTTACTTTTTTAAGCGTCAAAAGTCGGTGCACTTCTTTTAACCATCAAAAAAAAAAAAGGCATTCCCCGGGTTTGGGCTCGTAAAAAAGTTCGTTTTTTAGCTGCTATTTTAGCCCATCTTCTGTGTTTCCCTGGCGTCAAAAAGAAGAAAATTAAAATTTTACGATCTATTTAAAAAAATAATCCTTTTTTTTAAAAAACAGGATCAAAACTGTTAAGAAACCCCCATTAAGAAAAAAAAATCTTAACTACTAATCTGTTCCCCTGTAATAAAAAATTTTTCCAAAACACTTTTTTACAGTGAAAACCCCCTTTTTTTTTCATTTTTAAAAAACCCACCAAAAAATTTTCAAAGTTCTAATTTTCTATTTTTTAAGGTTTAAAACAACAAAAATTTTTGATAAAAGTTTGTATTGGGGTCTCCCAAAACACGCCCTTAAAAAAAAATTTTACCACTACTATTTAACACAAATTTTCCCCTCGGGGGGGTGATAAAAAAAATTTTTAAAAGAAGCTTTAACAATTTAAACTAAAAAACAAAATGCTTCTTTTCTGTCTCCCCTGAATTTGAGTTTATTTTAAAAAATGTTTTCGGTTTTGGGTTTTTGCTCCATGTTCAGCCCAAACCATGCCTGAAAAAAAATTTGGTTCACAATAACTTTGGTTCCCATAAATATTATGGTTTTCCATTTTATAAAGTCCAAATTTTGTTAATTTCAATCAAAAAAACAAATTATTTCGTATTTTTTAAAACCATTTTTCCCCCCTTCTTTAAAATTTTTTTAAATTTATTCCCAGCAGTTTTTTTTTTGACTCAAATATTTTCCCGATCTGGGGAAATTTTTTTAAAGACGGTCAACTTACTACATCAATTCAAAAAGAAATACAAAACTTTTTCCCTATAAACACGCAGAGCGCTTTTTAAAAAATTTAAAAACGTTTATTTAAAAAACGTTAAAAAATCAATTTCCAATTTTTTTTGCTCTGCTAAAAAAATTTTTTTACCCTTTTTTTAAAAAAGCCCCGCCCTGAAATTTATTTTTTACAAAAAAATTTTTTTAGGCAAATTTTTTTGATTTTTTTTTTTGGTATAATAGATTTTTTCGTTTCCTGAGGAAAGGGTTTTTCCGGCGGAATATAAACCATAAAAAAAAGGGGGGCACCATTTTTTGGGGGCGATGGGTGGGGGGAAATCGCACAATTTTTCCCCGTTTTCTGAAAACATTTCCGCAAATTATTTTTTTACCCCACACTTCCCGCGCATTTTTGTAATTTTTTTTGCTATTTCCGCAAATTTTCTGCTTTTTCCCCCGCGTAATTTCGATAATTTTTTTGAAAATTTTCCCCCCGGGTTAAGATTTTTGAGTTTTAAAAAACCCAAAAATTTTTTTAAAAGTCGGGGCCCTTTTTAGGCCCCGGGGGGAAACCCGGCCCCTTTTTGGACCGTGCTCCCCCCTTGGGGGGGGGGGACCGTGAACCCCAGGCCCTTTTGGAAAAAATACCTAGGCCCCCGGGGGGACGCATTTTTCCCCCACGTAAACCCCCGGCCCTTTTGGGGGGGACCCGACCCAGGCCCCTTTGGGACCCGGGGACCCAGGCCCTTTCGGGACCGGGGGACCCCAGGGCCCCTTTTTTGGAACTAATACCTAGGCCACGGGGAACCCCATTTTTAAACCCAGGGGGGGACCCGGGGCCCCTTTGGGGGGAAACCCCTAAACCCAGGCCCTTTTTTGGAACCCTTTTTTGCCGGGCCCACGTGCCCCCGGTTTAAAACCACGTGAAACCCCAGGGCCCTTTCTTTTTTAAACCATAAAACCCAGGCCCCTTTGGGGGCCCCGGGGAACCAGGGGGCCCCTTTGGGGGGGGACCGTGACCCCAGGCCGTTAGGGGGAAACCCTGTCTTTTTTTCCCCGTACCGATCATACCTGCACCCCCTTTTTTATCGGGTAATGAGCTCTATTTCGTTGTGCGTTTTGGGTTTTTTGGGGGGGGCTTAATGGATCTTGGATCAAATGGTTTAAAATTACGGGGGCGATCGGGTCCCAACATTTTTTGCGATCACGCAGGGGATCTGATCGACTCTTCAAATTTCCCAAGAGGGGGCCCCTTCAAATTTAACTGTTCCTGATTCTACCTTTTTTCAATTTTCCCACTGTTTCCAGTTAAAAATAAAAAATCCCCCAATATGGGTTTCAATATGGTTTTTAGTAAAGAAACTACACCCCGAAAAACCATAAACAGCCATTTTTGATTAAGAGGGGGGGGCCGGTTATTTTTTTTTTAGAATTCCAAAAGCCCTTTTCAGAAAAGGGGCAAAAAAAAAAAGCAAAAATTCTCGCAAAAAAATTTCGAAAAAAATCGCCCCCCCCATTTCCCCCGAAAAAATTGGGTTTAAAATTTTAGCCCTTCCCCCGCACATTTCACCTTTTTAGTGGGGGTGCGGTCCCCGCATAATTTCGTTTTTTTTTTTACCCCCCACCTAATATGTGCCTCTGCCAAAAAAATAGGGGGTTTTTTTAAATTTGGTTTTTGGGGTTTTGTTTATCAATGTTTTCGAAGGGCAACTGAAAAACGAGAATTAAAAAATTAACAAAAAATTACCTGCCAAAAAACATTTAATGAGAAAAAAACCTAACGGCTTAACCTCGTCATCTTTTTTTGGGGAATTCAATATCATTTGACAAAAAACTCATGGTTTAACTATATGATTTTTTAAAATGGGGGAAAAAACAAATCGGTTTGTATCCTAGCGAACGATTATTATATCGTTAAAAAAAACAGTGCCCCAGGGGGAATTTTTTTCAATAAGGTATTTGTGTGCTTTTTTTTTTCAACAGAAACAAAAAAAATTGAGGAGGGGTTTTAAAAGTTTTTTGTACTTTAAATTTTTATTTTACTACAACATAAAACTGCTTGCGTGTGGGGGTACATTTTTTTGGAGGGGGCCCGAAGGTCTTTTCAAACAAAAAGAAATCATCACTTTATGTACCCCCGGCTTATGGGGTTTTTCATGCGGTATTAAAAAAAACCAGTTTTTTTTCGGGGGCCCAAAAAACATTCTACGCTCCTACTATGCTATTACTGGTCTCTTGAAAAAACCCCCCAACATTTTGCCCCTTTGGGTTTTTTGGTTTTTAAACAAAAACTGACAAGGGGGGTTAATCATAAAAAAACATTTGGGTGCCCCAACAGTGTCACTCCATTCCTAAAAAAAAAAAGCCCATTTTCTTCCAAAAAGGGGAAAAACCAAATAGGTATAAATTGGGCTCAAAACCCGTTTTTAAAAAATGGGGTCAACAAACGTAGCCCCAAAATTTTATATCCCCAAATGCATCCAATTTTTAAAGAGCAACCTGTAGTTAAAACGGACTGGAAAAAAACTTTTTTTCCCTCCCTAAATTGTTTCCTACTTTTTCCCCAAATTATAGTAAAAAAAGGGGGAAACTTTAGTACGGGGTGGCCCCCTTTGTTTTAAAACAGCCCCTTTTTTAGCAAAATTTGAGAAACTTAACCGATATCGGTTTTTTTTTTAAAAAAAGGAATAAAAAAAGCCATTCTTTGAAAAAGCATTTTTAAGTAGCAAAACTTTCTCAAAAAAAAAAAAATTCAAAAAAAATAATTTCAAAAAGTAAAAAAATTTTCATGGAGTTTAGAAATGGGCTTGAACGAAATTTTTTTATTTTGCTGTTCATTATTTTTAGTGTTCGGTTAAAAACAAAATTGTCATTTTTTTTTTCCCGTGATAAAAATTCAATTTCAAGTCAATTAATCTGTTTTTTGAATGCCAATATAAAACCCTAAAGTTAGGACTTGGGGATTTGGGAACCTGCCCACCCCCCAATTTTGGGAAGTTTTATATGTCTATCGGGGAAAAGGGGGTTTAAATTGAATGAAGGGGCTTTATGTTTTCGTTTATCACGTCATCTTACACCCAAATTTAGGTCCCCCAGTTTAAAACCTAATTAAAGACACCAATTGAATAATAAAATGTGAAAATTTTTTAGGTAGAGAATAAAAAATTTAGGTGGGAAAATTTTTTGATCCTTCCCCCCCCCCCCCCCCCCCCCCCCCCTCGGGCCTTTTTATTTAAACCCCATAACACCTGATTTTTAGTTACCCCACAAAGGCGAGGAAAAACACCCCAGCCTGTCCAGCATCGGGGGGGGGGTTTAAAAAACGGAAAAACGTAGCCATTTAGCTCTAGGTCCCCGGCTGTGAAAGTAGTTTGATGTCCATTGTCCAACCTTTTTCTGCGATTTTACGGGTAAACACTAGGAAAAAGAATAAGATTAAAGTTGAAATTTTCTTAGTGGGAAACCCCCGGGGGGGCAAGACGGGTTATAATTTTAAAAAAAAACCCCCTTAAAATTTTTAAATGTACTTATACAAAATTTATCTAAAGAACTCTTCAAAATTTTTTCTGTGACAAGTGGATCTTAATCTTTGAATGGGGATTTTGGTGGTTTCTGTCTTGGTGACATTACACACTCACTTAATTTTTCCTTTGGCCCCAAGGGGTTTGTTTTAAGAAGGGCATTATAACTTTCCCAAAGACATACTTAAAAAACAAAAAAAAACTTTGATTTGCTTTGGCCCTTGTCATAAAGGCCTGAAATGGTTCCCCAACTGTTCACTTGAATGCCCCAACCAAAAATTAGGAAGAGTTTTCAAAAAGGAAAAGGGTCATGGGGGAAAAAAGGGTTTTAAAATGTATTTAGAAATTGTTACCTACCCCCCCAAAGATGTATAAGTAAATTTTAATAAAAACGTCGCGCAGACTAATCTTTTTTTGGATGGAGATCTCGCTAAGGATAAACATTTTTTAAATTTTGGCCCACCCAAAAAAACATATAAAATGAAAGATTTTAAGAGTCCAAAAAAGGGAATTTAAAAACAAAAATTTTAATTAAATTTTTTTTCATTCAAAAAAATCACTCCATAAAAAACCCTGTGGATAGATAAGTTTTGATTCCATTTTACCTATATATTTTTGTGGATACAAAAAAATCCTGAACCTCTATAACCCCTAAAAGAAAAACATACATGTCAGGGGTAGGGGGTTATCTTTATTTTTAGTTTTTTTGAAACCAAGGGGTGCCCCAATGCCACGTTTATGATTTTCTAGAAATCAAAACAAAAGTAAAACTCTAAATCAAAAATGCGACAGGGATAACAAAGACTTGAAAAAAACTAAAGAAACCCCAGAATTGGCTTAGCCCCTGGCTGCTCTAAAAAACTTCGAAAAATTCTTTTTTTCTGGGGAAAAAATTTTAATGGGGTCAAAAGGGGCCATGGGGGGGTGAAGGCCCCTGGGGTTTTTTATGTTTTTTAAAATAAAGCCTTTGACTGTAAAAAAGGTTTGCTTTTTAAGACCGCCTGACTTTTGGTTAGCCTACGACGGGGGACACGGGTCCAACGACACGGAGAAATGGGGGGGAAAAACCTTATGGGCGGATAGAGTTTTTTATGGGGGGGGACAGCGCTAAAATACTCGGACGCTGAACCCCCGCCTTAAGTCAAGTAAAGTCAGAGTTATTAAGATACCTAAACAAATTTTAAATATTTTTCAAAAAAAATAACTATAAATAAAAAAAAAATTTTTGGGTGTAGAAAACCGAGCCTTCGAGCCGCAAATCAATGTCTAGTAAAAGAATGATCAGGGGGGGGATAAATGGGGGAAGGGGTCCAAAGGGGATTTTGCTGCCGGGCGTTTGATGCTCCAAAAAAATGGAAAGATTATAAAAATTCCACATCACAAACATACCAAACATCCTTCAAAAAAATCCCCCCTTCCCAAAAAAGCTCCGGGGACATTGATTGTTTTGGTTTCCCCGGCGGGGTTTCTCTTCCTTAAAATTTTTTTGTTGTGTTTAAAGTGTAAAAATTTTTAATTTAAACTAAACTACATGTATTTTTGGGTCAGTGGTCTATTGGATAGTCTTATTATACATTTTCCCCTTCCCAAATTAAAACAGTTTTTTTGATATATATTTACCTTTCATAACTTGTTTTTATTTAGACCAAAAAACCAAATTATTTTAAAATTGTTGTGGCTTATTTTACTTAAACCCCCTTTGTGGCAAGGGGCCCCCCGGGACTAAAAATTTATTTTTATCTACCACCCTTTTTCACAATGTCTCCTTCCCAGGAAATCCCAAAATTCCCTTTACCCAAAACCCCCAAACCCACCCTTAACCCAATAAAAGAAACCCCCAAAAAAAACAAATTTTTGCTTCATCAAACCTTTTAAAATTCCAATCAACCAAATCCACCATTTTCCCCAAACCCCCAAACCACCCACCCCCTTAAAAAAACTTATTTTTTTTTATCATTTTTCAATCGAAAATAATTTTTCCTTTATGGTTATCTAAAAAAAAAAAAACTAGTTACAAAAATTTTTTTTCAATAATCAATTTTTTCCCCCTTTTTTTTTCCTTAAAAAATCAGCCCCGTCCCCCCCCCAACCCATGAATTTCACTCCTTTTTTCCAGGTTGCAGTTTTTCCGCCGGGGGGCGCCCAAAGGGGGGCATCCCCCAAACACCCCCCCCCGGGAAAACCCCCCCCAAAACCCCCCAAGGAAAAAAAAAAATAAAAAAACCCCCCCCCCCCAAAAACCCCGCCCCGTTTCCCCCCCTAAAAAACCCCCTTCCCCCCCAGCAATCTTGCTAAGCTAAGGCTTACCTCACCTTCCCCCCCAAAAAAGTGCCCCTAATCCTCCCCCCGAAAAGGAAAAACCCCCCCCCTCCAAACAAGGCCAATCAAAAAGAAAACCCTCCCCCAGGCCACACTTCGGACGCCCCGAAAGATAAAAAACCCCCCTGCCACTAAGCCCCCAGCTTAAGCGGGGCCCCCACTTTTTTCCCCTCCCCGGGGACTACCCCCAACATTACAGCCACCTACACCTTACCCTAAAAAATTACCCCCCCCTAGCCCCCTTAAAAAAACCCCCCCCTGGCAGGGCCAAAAAGGGGGTAACCCCCCTCACACCCCTAAACCCCCCCCTATGTAAAAAAAAACCCCGTTCCCCCCCCCTTTTCCTTTTTGGGAAGGGGGAAAAAAAAGGTTTTCGCGGCGATTTTTTGGCCCCAAAAAAAATCGCGGAATACCCCCCGAAAAAACATTTTTCCGGAAAATTTTAAAAAACCCCCCCCCTTAAAAAAAAAATTTGGGTCGCGGAAATGGGAAAATTTCCCGCGGTTTTCGTACATCCCGCGAAATCCTTTTTGTCCCCCTGATACAAAAAAGAAGAAAAAAAAAGTTTTCACCCAAGTCCAAAAAGCCAAAAACGTGCCAAAAAAAAGGGGAAAGGGGTTTCCCCTTTCCCCCGACAACCTTGGGGGGCAAAGAATGGCTTTTCAAATTTTTGCGGGCTCTCAGAAAATTGGAAAACGCCTTTTCCCAGTAACCTTAAGGGGAAAAGCAAAAACCCAAATTTTGGGGTCAGATTGTTTTGGTTTTTCCCACCCCTTCGTACTGGGAATGTCCCCCAGGTGCTTTTCACCCCCCCCCCAAATCCATTCCCAAGCCAAACAGCGAAAACCTCAGCTAAAATTGGAAAATTTGAAAGCCTCAAGCCCCCTAGTTTTTTGATCAGTAAAACCCCAAAAAGCTTTTTCAAGGGCCCCTCCAAAGTGGGCGTACTTACCCCAGCCAAACCCCGTGGGGATTTTCACCCGTTTGGAAAGCAAAAAAATTTTTCCCAACTGAGTGGGGAAAAATCCACCCCCTTCCCCCAAAAAAATCTAGGAATTTATTCCACCTCGGGGCCTTTATGTGCGCAGTTTTTACAAAGATTTTAAAAACCCATCAGTACTCCCCCCCAAAAAAGTGGGTGGGGCCGTTAAAGGACTACCAAAAAGTAGACCCCCTTTGGGGGGAAGAAAACTGCGGGGAGGGGTTTTTCCAATTTTCCACTGAGGGGCAAAAAAAAAAATTTTGGTAAATTTTTAACCAGATAAAAAATGGAAAGGGGTCAGGGGGCCCAAAAACGGGGAAAAGCCTACCTTTTTTGGGGAGACCCCAAACCCCCCCCCCGCCCCCCAAACCAGCCTCCCCCCCCAGTAAAATTTATAAGCCCTTTTGAAAAAAAGTCCACTTCCCCCTGGAAAAAACCCCCCCCCCAAAAGCCCAATCCTTAAAACTTATAAATACTTTTCCCCCTCCAAGGGGTTTTAAAAAGAGGTAAAAAATTTTTCCCCCCTCCACTGGGGGGAACGACGACCCCCAGAGTTTTCTTCTGGCTTTGTTTTAATAGCAAAAAAAATTTCCCCCCAAAAGGGGAAAAGTTAAAAAAAATAAGGTTTTACCCCCACCCCATGAAGGACAATAAACCCCTACAAAAAAAATAAAAAAATGCCCCCCCAAAAAACAAAACCAAACCCCCCCCCCCTACACCAAAAGGGAAAATTTTTCCACAGGCCCGGGTTTTTCAAAAAAACACGGGAAATTTAAAACCCCCCCCCCCCCAAAAGACTCCGGTAAAAAACCCTTTTGGGGCCGGTTTTTTCCTTTTTCCCCTTAGACCCAAATTAAAAAAAAAAAAATTTTGGGGGGGGAAGCCCCAAAACCATACTTGGGGGATTCGAACCCAAAAAAAAAAAGTTTGGTATTTGGTGCTGGAAAAAAAGGGTCAACCCCTTTCCCCCGGGGGGGGAAAAGAGTTAAGGCAAAGCAAAGTTAGTTTGTTTTAAAACCCTTTCCCACGGGAAAGGGAAAATACACCCAAAACGGTGTTCGTTTGTGGTAAAAATTGGCCCCTCCGAGCAGAACAGCCTTTAGGGGGGGAAAAATTCAATCCCACGGGTTGACACCCCCACATAAAAAAATCCAAAACAGAAAAAAAAAAAACCCTCTCCCCTAGGATCAAAGGGTTTTTTTTTTGTAAAAACCCCAAGTCCCCTTCCCCCAACCACCCAAACCTCCAAAGGGAACGAGAAAAACGGGACCTTAAAAATCGGCCCTTGGGGTTTGGGGAGAAAATTTTTTTTTAAAAATTTCCAATTTTTTAACCCAGAGGGGTGGTGGCCCCACCTGGGGATTTGGCCCTTTTTAGTTTAAAAGGGGGACCCCCTTGCCCCCAAAACCTGACCCAAGGGGGTGATGATTTTTCCACTTGGGGATTTTTAAAGGGGTATTACCAAAATTTTTTTGGGGAGGTTTTGGGTGAAGCATTGGGGGTGAAATTGAGAAGAGAGGCAAGAAAACGGAAAAAAAAAACTGGAAAAAAACCAAACCACCCCCAAGGGGGGGGGCAAAAAAAAACCCCCCCACTTAGAAAAAAAAAATTTTTAAGAAAAAAAATTAAAAGATTGTTGGGGGGAAAAGCCATGCAGTAAAAACTTTTAAAAAATCGGACAACCTTTACTAGAGGGGGTTGAAAACTGTAAATAAACCCCCTTTTCTACAAAATTTTTTTTCAAATCACAAAAATTTTTCCCCAATTTGAAAAAAAAGGGGCCCAAAAGGGGAATGTGCTGCGAGTGTGGCCATTTTTCGCGAAGAACGGTACTCCCCCCCTTTTTTCCCCATTCTATGAGGAAATCTATTATTCGATAAGGTTTTCAAATAATTTAAAAAACCAGGGGGGGATGCCCTTTTTTGGCCATCATACCCCAAGTTTGGGGGAAAATTTCCCCCCCCCCGGGTCCCCCCTAAAAACTCAAATTTTTCTTAAATGGAAAATCAAAGCCATTTCCCCTAAAAAAAAATCATGTTATCAACTTTTTTCCTAAATAAATGGAAACGAAATCTAATTTTGATAGCCCTTTCCCTAATTTTGAAACTAAAAAAAATATGGGGGCACTCTTTTTTGATTTTTTGGGTTTTTTCCCCTAAAAAACCAATACTGATTTCCTCCCAACGCGGGCCCCCCCCCTGTAACCAAAAAATTCCCAAAGCAAAACCAAGGAAATCTTTTTCAAGAAAACATTGGCGGGGTAAAAAAAAAAAAAGGGCACCGGTGTTTTGCCACCATGTAATCTGCCCCCATTTAAACACTGTGGCCCTTTAAAAAGGGGTAAAACCACACTAAAAATTTTACAAAAAAATTTTGAGAGTTTTTTTTTGTTAAAAAACCACAAAATAACGCAGGCCCCTGAAAAAAATTTTTTTCAGGGGAGTATTTCCCGACCCCCTTAAGGGGTTTGCTTTGATAAGCTTTTTTTAACCCCCTTTGAATTCCGGAAAAAACAGCAAAATGGAAAAAAACGTCAAAATTTTTTTGGGGGGAGACTTTAAACTCAAAAACCCCCAAAAAAATTTTCCCTACCATTTTCCCACTTTTTTTGGGGGGAAAATTTTTTATCCCAAAAAAATCCCCCCCTTTTTTAAAACCCGACTACTCCCTTCAAAACAACATTTCCCCCCCAAAAAAACTGAAAAAAAAAATTTTTCCTGCACCCGAAAACTTTTTTTAAAAAAATTTAAATTGGAAAAAAGTCTTAAAATAAAAGTGTTTTTTTGGAAAAGGAACGGGCCCCTTTGGGGGAGAAAAAATTCCCCCCCCCTATTTTTTACCTTCATTTTCAGTAGAAAACCCTCGCAAATACAAACCCTCGAAAAACATGTCCGCTTAATGATTACTCAAGTTTTAAAAAAAAAAAAAGCTTTTTAACTAAAAAATTTTGAAGGGGGGGGGAAAAAACCACCCTCCCCCTTAAAACAAAATTTTGTTGAGTTCCACGGAAAAAAGTTTTTGGGGACCAGACCACTTGAAAAAAAAACCACTGAAAAAAAATTTGGAGGTTTCCCAAAAAAGGGGACAAAAAGCTCCCAAACTTTAAACCCGGGGTTTAAACGGGAAAAAAGAATTCCATTTTTTAAAGAAAAAAGCAGAAACTGCGAAAGGAAGGGGGGCCCCCCTGAAAACCGTTTACTTAATAAAAACCCGGTGGTTAAATTTCCGCTCAACCCAAAATTTATTTAGTAAATTATGGTGGATCCCCCAAAAGCTAACCCTTTTAAAAAGCTCCCCCAAAAACGGGGGGCTTTTCGTAACGAAAACAAAAAACGTAAAAAAACAGCAAAAAAAAACCTGGAAAAAAATTAATTAACAACTCCAGGGGCAAAAAAGAAGAGGCAAACCAAAGCCCCCTTTTTATCTGGTAAACCAAAGAAATAGTTAAATAGAAAAAGCAATTGCTAATGGATTCAATGCTTGGTTTTTCCCTCTATTGCACCAAAGCTGAAGGGGAACACTGCATAACCCTATCGGGGGCCCCTGCCTATTTACCCTGAAAAACTTTTAAGATTTTCCTAAAACCCCAAAAAAAATGAAAAAAAAAATTTGGGGGCCCTAGAAAAAAATTTTGTTTTCCCGAACGAAATTTGAAAATCATAAGCGAGTTGGGGAAAAAAGGAAAAAAACCCCAGTGACCCCCCCCCCCCATTAAGTTTTTTATTTAAAAAAAAGTCCCATCCATGTAATTCCCAACCTGTAATAAAAAAAATTACTTTTTTCCCAATATCCTATGACCAAAAAGGTATTTTTTCCGAGCCCCCTTGAAAAAACTGGTAAAAAAAAACCCACCGGGAATAAGGGAAAATTTTAACCCCCCAGAAAAATTGGAGGAAAACTCCCCCGTCCAAAATCCTCCACACTTTTTTCCCCCGCCCCTTCGGTAAAGACCCCCTTTTGAAAAGGCTTTCAATATTTAGAATTACGGAATTTTTTTAGCCCCCCGGGGGGGAGTTTATTAAAAAAGGGCCCCCTTTTGGATTTTTGGGGAAAAATCTCACTCTACCTTCCCCAAAGCAGGCCAATTATCTTTTAAATTTGAAATTAGGGGAAAAATTTTCCCTTTAAAAAACTTAAAAACTTTATTTTTTTGGGAAAAAAATTAGGGAAACCAAAGCAAAAAGCTTTTGGGACACTTTTCGAAATCTGGAAACCATCCAAAAAACAAGCCCCAAAAATCTAAAATTTGAACTTACCCCCCGCCAACAAAAAAAGCTCAAAAAAAGGGGTTTTAAAAAGGGGTTTTTGCTAAAAAAGGGCTTGATTTAAAAAACGAGTTGCTTAAAAACCCCAAACCCCCGCTTTTTTTTTCCAAGTCCACCCCCAAAAAACTTTTCAACCCACCTCGGGTTTCCCCCAAAGGCCAAATTTTACCATGGATAAAAAAATTTTTTATCACTCCAAAACTATAAAAATCGGGGCAACCCCTTTTTCACCCAAAACCCCCAAAAAAAACAGAGCAAAAAAAGCTTTTTTTTGGCTTTTTTAAAAGGGGGAAAAAGCTTTTCCTCTAGAAAATTTTTACTTAAAAAACTTTGGGGTTTAAACTTCAAAAAAAAGCTCCCCCCCCCGACCCCAAAAAAAAACAGCTTGGTTTTTTTCAAAAAAGGGTTTCCCCCAAAACAAACGATCACTTTTTTTTTCACCCTCCAAAAACAGAAAAATTTGAAAAAAAATACACAAAAAAGCAAAAAAAGGGGCCCTCGTTTTTAGCAAGCATTTTTTGGATCAAAAAGGGGGGCCTTTTTGACACGGGGTTTTTGGGACCTCCTTCCTGCACAAAATTAAAAATCGGGGGATAAACCAACTTCCCCTTCAAATCCCCCTAATGATATGTAAAAAACTCTATTGCCCCCAATAAAAAAATTTCCAAAACCCCCCTTGTCCCCCCCTAAAATTTTGAATGGGAAAAAAAAAGGAAACAGCAAAGGAAACCCCCCCCCTTTTCCACCCAGAAACCCCCCTTTAAAAATCCTTAAAGGGGATTTTTCATTCTCCTGAAATCTTTTTGGGGGCATCCATTCTTGCTGACTTTTTTTCCCGAATTCCAATCTGCTGTGGGGCTTAGGGAATCTTTTTTCCCCTTTTGCTCTAAGCCCCCCAGGGGGGCCCAAGTTTTAAATTTTTAAAAACATTCCAAATTTTTTTTCTGTTAACCCCCCTTTGGGGCCCCCCTTGAAGTAAAAAAATTTAAAAGAAAAAAAAAGATTGTTTTTTTTCACCCCCCCCCAAACAAAAAAGGGCACCCCCTAAAAAAAAATTTTCCCCACACGGGGAAAAAAGGGGGCCCCCACCAAAACACCGATAAAATACTGCATTTTGGGCATTAAAAATTTCCACAAAAAAGGATCTTTTTTAACGAAAAGCAAATTTCGGGCTGAGGGCCAAGGCTCTTCCCCCTAAAAGGGCCCTCAAAGGAAAAAAATAGTATTTTTGGATTGCCCTCTAAAACCCGGGCCCCTTTTTTAAATTTCCCCTTTTTAAAACTCCTTAATAAAAACCAATCCCGCTTTTAGGGCTGCCCAAGTTCCCCAAACCCCCCCCCAAACCCCCAAAAAAACCCATGGAATCCTTTTTCAAAAAAAAGAATGAAAAAAACCCCCCCAAACCCCCCCCCCATACCTTTAAAGACATTCCCAAAAGGGAACCACTATAAAAAAAAAATTCCACCTAAAAAGTTTTTTCAATTTGGCCCCCCCTTTTGCTGTACTTTTTCAAAAGCAAAAAATTGGGGTTGCTGGGGCGAAACGGGGCGCCACCCCTTTTTCCTTTGAACCCCCTCCCAAAAAAATTGAAATGTTTTTTTACTATAGTCCCCCCCCTTGAAAACCCTAAAAAAACGAAAAACCCTGTGCTGAAAATTTTCAGGGAACCCAAATTTTGGGATTTCCTTGGAAAACCCCAAACTTTCTCCAAAGTTTCTCACCAAATACAACTTCCCCCCCCTCATTTTTCCCTAAAAAAATCCCTAATTTTCTTCCCAAACCCAAAATTTCAGCCCCCCATAACATGGAGGAAGAAATTCGTAAAAAAACCCTAAAAAAAGCGGGGCCAAGGCCCCCCCCCAAAAAAAAACTAAAAAAACCCCCTTTAATTTTAAATTAAAAATGATTTTCGAAAACCAGAGGCTCCCCCTACGAAATTTTTTCAAAAAAAAACCGGGGATTTTGGGAAAAAAGTCTGACAAGGTTTTTCGTATAAAAGCCCCACAAACCTTTTTAACTTGAAAGGGGGGGCAAATTTTGAAACCCCCCTTTGTCCAAAAATAAAAACGTTGGTGCCACCTTTTGCTTTTTTTTCCAGAAAAGGGGCAAAAAGCCCCCTATTTAAAAGGACAAAAAGTCCCCCCGTAAAATTAAAAATTTGACTGTTTTTTGCTTCCTCCCCCTTTGGGGGAAAAAATTTCTTTTTTTTTCCACCCCCCTAAACCCCATTCAAACCAGCGGTTTGCCTCTCCAAACAAAACCCCCCTAGATCCCCCCCACACTCACTGCCAAAAAGAAAAGAGCAACCTTTTCCAATTTTCTCTCGGGGGAACCGAAAATTATACAGCCTTTTTTAAAAAAAGACCCCCCCCAAATTTCCCACCCAAAAAAACTGGCAAAGTGCCATAATGCTAAGGCCCCAAAAAAATAAGATTGAACCATAAAAACTTTCTTTTTTTTTATTTTTTCCTAAAAAAACAATTTATAAACATTTTTTAAATTTCCCCTAACACTTTTAAAAAAATTTAGAATTGTTAATTAAATTTATTTCAGAATTACAACCCATTTGTACCCAAATAAAGTAAAAAAATCATTTTTTTTATCCGGGGTTTTCCTTTTTTTAACCTTTAAACCCCTACCCCGACCTTTCAAACCCCATTTTTCTTATAAAATTAGAGGGGTTGGATGGGGGGATTTTTGCAAAAAAACCCCCCAAATTAAAACACTTTGACAAACAGGAAAAAAACAATACACCGAAAAGGGTTTTTAAGGAGAAAAAATCAAAATAACCCCCTATCTATTTCAAAATTTTGGGGGTCCCCCCAAGGGTTCAATTTTCTTGGCCCCTCTTCCCCTATTTCTTTTTATAGGAAAAAACCGACATCCCCAAAAACATTTTTCTAAAAAAAATCAATTTTTTTTTTTACCTTTTTTGGGCTGATGATTACCTTTTATATATTTGTTGTCGGGAAAAAAAAAAAAACGTGGGGCTTTAAAAACGGGGGGAAAAAAATGGCTTTTGTTATCTTTTAAAAGTTTTAAAAGGAAAAGGGGAAAAAAAATAATTTTTAATATAAACAGTCAAGTGCTGCAATACACCCCCAAAACCCCCCCCCAGGGGGGGAAGGTTTTCTAAGTTGGGGAAATTTTATCACTTTTGAAGGGGGTTTATTTAAAATATTTGAAAATTTCCCCCAAAAAAAAAGGGGGTTTTTTCATCCCCCCAAAAAATTTTTCTGGGTGTTTATTAATTGGACGGGGGAAAACCTATCATGGAAAAATCACTTTTAAAAGCACTTAACGAACCTCAAAATCATTTCCCATCCATTTTTATGTGACTTCGCGTCCCTTCCAAAATTTTTTTTCCCCCACCCAAAATTATAAATTATACTCTTTTTTCGAACCATCTTTCCTACTTATTCTGTTGGGGGGGGGGGCCCCACGAAACCCCCATAAAAAACTCTTTTTTTATGCTCCAAAATACGGGTTCTCAATAAAACTATTTTTGGGTGACAGGCTTGGGCCCCGTTAACCATATGAGAAATTTTAAGCCTTGAGGCACGTTAAAACTAGCCTATGAGGGGGCAACACCAATAAATAAACCCTAGAAACAAAAAAAAATTGTACACATAAAAAAAGAAAGCAACACCCCAAACCGATATTAAAGCATAATAAATATTTCTAGCTAATACCTAACAAATACTCCTAAAAACATACCACAAAGTTTTTCCTCCGAGCTCCATACCATATTATGGAAAATCCCCGTGCTCCCAATAATCCTTACATGAAGGTGAATAACAACGGTTCCCCTCGAGCAAAACCCTCCCTTCCCTAAATCAGTCAGGCAGACCCCCCTGACCCTGAACAATCCACAACACTAGATCAACCCAAAAAAAATTTTTTAAACATATTTAAAACCCCAAAATTCCCAGAATGACCTGACTTTACTACTAGTTGTAAATTCCTTTTTGGCCGAGGTAAAGGCTAATAACGTTGCCCCCCCTAAATTAAACGAATCAACATAAAAAATTCCAACAGGCCACGTCCCCCTGCATGATGGGCACTGTTCCCCAAAGATTTTGAACCTGCGCCGCAAATCCAATTATTTCCCCAAAACATTTTAAAACATGGCTCGTGTCCCACACGCAAAAACCCATCCAATAAAATTTATACCCCCTAGGCTACTGTTTTTTTCCAAGTCTTGTACCCCTGTGATAAAGTAAACGTGTAGAAAAGGTTTTTTAATAAATTAAAATTGTATTTTTTACTTTTGAATTTTAAAAAATCTACTTTTAAGAATGGGAAAATTTTTTAAAAAAAGAAATTTTTAATTAGCCACTGTTAAATAGTTTTTTGTTAAGATATTTTTAGCTTTATAATAAACCATAGATTACACAAGGCCCCCAATAGATCCTTTCGCCAGCCATCTCCAAAATCCACCGTAGAAAGGCCGTTGAATAAGCCTGCAAATTTTTATATCCCTTGAAACTACACAATTTATAAACCACAGAATGGTTTTTAGTGTAAGAACCTTTTTTTTGTCACAACAAGGAACTGCAACCAAAATAAACACAACTATAAAAACAAACCCCTAAATGTCCCTGCCAAACTACAATTTTTCCTTTTCTAGTACCCCCCCCCTCCCAATCCTGAGCCCTTTTCCTCAATAAACCATAAACACAGAACTAGCCGTTTCGGTGTTGTGGCAAAAGCTTAACCAGGGCCCCCCGCGCAATTCACTTGCCCCGTTTAGGTTACATGTCCCCCCACCCTTCCACAAACCAAAACTAGCGTCCCCCCCCAAGGACAACAAAAAAGTCCCCCAATAACACCCAAAAAAATGGGGCAATTAATATTTTATATGAAAAATTGAAGTTTTTACATCTTTTTATTCTTAAAAAATGTGCATAAAATTTAAATTTCTTTTTGTTTCATTGAAAAAATTATCTTGTTTTCCCATTGAAAAGGGGATTACCCTTCGAAGTCCCCACCCAGGTAGGATCGCGGGGATTCGGGAAAAGTTACTGCAAAAGAAAAAACACCCACCACCATACTTTCATCAACGTGAATTGACAATATCAAATGACATGGGCCCTATTAGAATTAGAACTCAGACTCCTGGGTACCACCTCTATAAAGCTGGCACAGGGTGTGGTTAGAATGGATTTTTGGTGCCTGAAACCATATCGCATATGGGTCCCCCCCCCCCCACCCAAATTCCCTCTAATTGATGGTGCCCTTATCACTGATATAATTGAATGGGGCAAAACTACTCCTGGACAGGCTATAGGAAGCAGCAAAAAGTGTGGGGTTAGTCTTGAACAACTCTAAAACAAATCTCATGACTCTAAACACTACAGAGGAAAGTAGACTTTAAAGCTGTTCTGGAAACCAGCTGGAAAACGTACCTTGGGGGCATAGATATCAACAACTGAGAGAGACTTTAGAGAGACTTTTCAAGAGCAACTATGAAGATCCAAGAGCGTAGGATGCAACTAGCTTTGCCATATACACTGGCACCTTGAACCAGTTGCTAAGTGTGGGGTACTTAATGAACCTAACCATGGTGTGCTGAGCAGGGGAAGAACAGTCATAACTTATGTTGATAGCCTAAGGGCTGATACGGGTTTGAGTAACACTGGAGAAATCACGGGACTTATGGAGGATAGAAATCTATCGAGACAGTGCATCAATACTCGGACGCTGAAGCCTAGATTAAGAGAAGTTTAAAAGTTCACAATCATAATTATTATTTAAAATTGCCTCTAATAGCTACTGATAATCAGCTTGATAGTCGTCTTCCAGCCAGTTTATCAGAAATAAATAAAATGCAGAACCTAACAAAAGGACTAAAATAACTCCAAGATATATTTCATGAAAATTACTAAATTTGCATTGGCGCTCGATTCCAAAGAATTTTTGTTAATGATGCGTTGACAAAATGCGCGGCGCGCAAAAATTATCATTTGAAATTGTTTGTTGTTCAAACATATTTCATAAAATAATCTGTAATATATAGTTCTAATAGTGTATAAAAAAGAATAATCTCAAAATATAACACTAAACAGAGCAAAAACGAGGATCGCGCAAAAATTATATCTATTTTGACAATTTCCGCGATTTTAAATAGGAACCATTTAAATATATGTAAACAAAATACGCAAACCATTAAAATCTTGATCCATAAATTTTTAATTGTAAAGTCCCCGGTCAATAGTTTGCAAAAATAATTTTATATACGAAAATATAAAGAATTTCAAAATTTATGGATCAATAAATTAACGGTTTGCGTATTTTGTTAATTATACTATATGTATAAACATGGTTCCTGTTTAAAATCCCGGAAATTGTCAAAATAGATATGATTTTTGCGCGATCTTCGTTTTTGCTCTGTTTAGTGTTATATTTTGAGATTATTCTTTTTTATACACTATTAGAACTATATTTTACAGATTATTTTATGAAATATGTTGAACAACAAACAATTTCAAATGATAATTTTTGCGCGCCGCGCATTTTGTCAACGCATCATTAACAAAAATTCTTTGGAATCGAGCGCCAATGCAAATTTAGTAATTTTCATGAAATATATCTTGGAGTTATTTTAGTCCTTTTGTTAGGTTCTGCATTTTATTTATTTCTGATAAACTGGCTGGAAGACGACTATCAAGCTGATTATCAGTAGCTATTAGAGGCAATTTTAAATAATAATTATGATTGTGAACTTTTAAACTTCTCTTAATTTAGGCTTCAGCGTCCGAGTATTGATGCACTGTCTCGATAGATTTCTATCCTCCATAAGTCCCGTGATTTCTCCAGTGTTACTCAAACCCGTATCAGCCCTTAGGCTATCAACATAAGTTATGACTGTTCTTCCCCTGCTCAGCACACCATGGTTAGGTTCATTTAAGTACCCCACACTTAGCAACTAGTTCAAGGTGCCAGTGTATATGGCAAAGCTAGTTGCATCCTACGCTCTTGGATCTTCATAGTTGCTCTTGAAAAGTCTCTCTAAAGTCTCTCTCAGTTGTTGATATCTATGCCCCCAAGGTACGTTTTCCAGCTGGTTTCCAGAACAGCTTTAAAGTCTACTTTCCTCTGTAGTGTTTAGAGTCATGAGATTTGTTTTAGAGTTGTTCAAGACTAACCCCACACTTTTTGCTGCTTCCTATAGCCTGTCCAGGAGTAGTTTTGCCCCATTCAATTATATCAGTGATAAGGGCACCATCATCTGAGAATTTGACATATGCGATATTTTCAGCACAAATCCATCTACACCCTGTGCAGGCTTAAGAGTGAACCCAGAGTCTGAGTCATCATCTATAGCCACTGTCATGATATAGTCAATCACGATGATGAACAAGTATGAGGTGTCTCTTTGCAGTACTCCCGAATCCTGATCCTACCAGGACTTCGAAGACCCCTGTAATACCATCTGCAGTTGTGATTACTTGAGCCACTGTGTTTGTGTAGATCAATCGCACTATGTATTCTGGTATACCATTTGCTTTAAGTATCTTAATAAGCAAACCTTTATGTACACTGTCAAAGGCTTTATTAAAATCTATAAACATCATAGTGGCCTTCACACTCTTTAGACCCTATATAATTCTTCACAGAACAAGAATGTGCGAAGTTGTAGAGCAACCAGGTCTGAAGCCATTCTGGTTGTCTCTTAGTTTTTCTTCAAGTCTTTGCTTCATCCTGCTCAGCATTTTGATTAGAGTTTTACTTTTTGTTTCTGATTTCTAGAAAATCATAAGACGTGGCACTTGGTAGCACTCTGTTTGCAATAACTACCTACTAATGATATCCATTACCCATGACATGTATAGTTTCTTTTAGGGGTTATAGAGGTGTCAGGATTTTAGCATCCACAGCAATATAGGTGATCTGGAACTCAATCTTATCAATACTCCTACATGATTTTATGGAGTGATTGTTGCAGTGAATGAATTTAATATATATTTGTGTTAAATTCCTATTTTGGACTCTTAAACTCTTTAATTTTATATGTTATTGGATTGAACCAAGTAACATGTTACTCTAGCGAGATCTCCATCCAAAAAGATTAGTCTGCGCGAGCTGTTTTATTACTTTACTTATACATCTTCGGAGGGTAGGTAACATTTCTACTACATTTAAGCTCTTCCTATAGACCTGCCTCTTGATCTCTTCCTATTTTTGGGTTGTCATTCAAGTATTATAACCTGATCTTGCCCTCCGGGGTCCCATCATAAGCACATTCAACTTAATCTTATTCTTATTTCATTTCATTATTTCATTTCATTACCTAGATGTTACCTGTAAATCGCAGAACTGGTTGGACAATGGACATCAAGACTACTGTCACAGCCTGGTGACCTAGAGCTAAATGAGCTACTGTTTCCTGTGTAGACCTCCCAGATGCTGGACAGGCTAGGATGTTCCTCGCCTTGTGAGTAACTTCAAGATCAGGTGTTATGGATTTAATGAAATAAGGCCAGAGGGGGGGGGGGGGGGAAGGATAAAAATTTTCGACCTTAACTTTATTCTCTAAACAAATTCACATTCATTATTCAATTGGTGTCTTAATTATGGATATACTGGACCTGATAATGTGATGTAAGATGACGTGATAATACGGAATAACATGAAAGCCTTCATTCAATTAACCTCATTTTCACGATAGGAGCATATAAACTTCCAAAATTAGGGGATGGGCAGGTCAAATCAAACAGACTTTAAAAAGTCTAATCATAGTCCTTCAGGATATATATAGGCATATATATAGGCATTCAATAACTATGATATATTGACTTGAAATTGAATATTATCACAGGGAAAATATAATGACAATTCTTGTTGACACTGAGCACTAAACTAATGACAGCTAAGTAAAGATTCAGTTCAAGCCATCTAAAGCGACTCATGAATATGTACATTAGAACTTATTTTTATGAAGTTTGGGTTTTATGAGAAAGTTATTATATGCTACTTATATGAATGCTTTTTCAAAGAGATGCGTATTTATTCTCTTTTTAAACAAGACGATATCGGTTAATGTTCTCAATTGCTAAGGAAGCTGATTCCAAACAAAGGGTCCACAGTAACTAAAGCTTCTCTCAGTTTTACTATAATTTGAAACAGTAGGAACATTTAGGAGGAAATAGTCTTGTTCAGTCCGTAGTACACGTACAGGTTGACTCTTAATGTTGATGCATTTGGTGATATAATTTGGAGCTACGTTGTTGACACATTTGAACACGGTTAGAGCAATCTTATACTCTATTTGTTGTCTTATTGGAAGAAAATGGGCTTTTTTCAGGAATGGAGTGACACTGTGAGCACAATGTTATGTTATGATTACCCTTGTCAGTTTTAGTTTACAATGATATTTCAATTCCTTGTTTCTGTTGTAAAAGAAAGCACACAAATGACCTTACTTGAATATTCCAGCTGACACTGTTCTTAACGTATATAATAATCAGTTCTGCTAGGATACAACCAGATTAGTTTTCCTATTTTAAAAAATCATATAGTTAATCCATAGAGTTGTGTCAAATGATATTGAATCTCCGAAAAAGAGTGACAGAGGTTAAGCTCGTTAGGTTTTGCTCATTAAATGTTTAGGCAGTAATTTTTGATTAATTGTTCTAATTCTCGTTGCAGTGCCCTCGAATCATTGATAAACAACGTAAACTCAATTTACATAAACCAATATTTTCTGGTGTTACTATATCCGCCGAAATTCCCTTTCCTCAGGAACGAAAAATCTATTATACCATAAATTAAGTCAAACAATTGCCTAAAATTGTTGTAAACTAAATTTCATGGGAGGACTTATTTTAAAGGAGACTAAATTTCAGCAGAGCATATAGGGGTCCGGACTCTAGGGCGTAAGACTCTAGGGCGTAAGACTCTAGGGCGGCGCCCTACAAAACAGGACTCTACGGCGTGAAAATATCTAAAGCGTGAAAAAAACAGGACTATAGGGCGTGAAATATAATTTTTATATTTTCGATCAAAATGAATCTAATTTCATTTTTAATAAGGATGTCCGTTGTCACAGGTTCACAGGGAGTATTTATCTCGACCTAAGATACAGCCAATGAAATGTAACACTGACTGAGCATAACGAAAGCGGATTAAACTTATTTCAAAACAATACTGTACTATTATAGTATGCATATTTGATATTATATAGAGTCCCGGTCCCAGAGAAAATACTACAATATAATCAAGGTACGATGTTGGATACCTGAGGTCTATATCTTTCGATAGCAACTCCATCTATGTATCTGCTTAGCTTCCATCACTGATCCTGGTACTTGAGATTCCAGGTGTGGCTTTAAACAATGTTTTAAGGGCCCAACACTCAGCTCACTCAGTTGATGGTAGAACAGTGGGTCTTTGTGCGATGTTATAGCAGGGACTCCACTTCTTGTTTTCTCTTGCTAACCAGATTGCATAGGAACATCTGAGAGCAACCAAAGCTGCTCTTGGAACACTGCTTTCTTTACTCTCTTTGTAACACCAAAGTAGTTTAGTAGGGCTGGTAAGGTATGATGCCAGAAGCCTCTACACCCAACCTCTACCGTAAAAAGCTGAGCTTTCCACCCACTGCCATGCAGCCCAGGAATAAGCTCTCTGTTGTAACGTGCTTGTTTACGTTCTACTTGGTCACTAAAGTTACTCTCGTCACCAACTGTCAACTCTACTAATATGACCACCTTTCCTTTATCAGACCAGACTACAATATCGGGACGTTCTGCAGTTCCGTAGATGTGCTGGGGGAACTGTGCTGGGAGGTCATCTTCGTCCCAGATAATCTGCCAATCTTGGTCTTCTCAAAAGGGCTCTCTCTTTTCATCTTCGTCTTCGGTTTTTGGTAACAGCTGCTAGATGACTTGAAGCCTGTCCAGTCCTGAACTTCAAGTTTAAAATCTTTGTTGTTGAACTTCCGATTTTATCCGTGGG
>NW_026971879.1:0-24149 GCF_026151205.1 Bolinopsis microptera | reverse complement strand
CGCCTTTCCCCCTGGGGCCTTTTCCTGGGTCCTCCCCGGGGTCCTCCCCTCCTGGGTCCCCCTCCCCTGGGTCCACCTTCCCCCCTGGGCCCTCCTTCCCTCCTCAGTCCCTTCCCCCTCCTCCCCGTCCTTTCCCCCCTCTTCCTCCCCCCCCTCCTTTCAGTCATCCCCTCACCATCCTCCTCGCCATCCTCCTCAGCCACCCTCCTCGTCCCTCCTCAGTCCTCCTCCTGACATCCCCTCCTCCTATTTTCACCTCCTCAGTTCTCCCCCTCCTCCCCCTGGGGTCCTCCTTCGGGGCCCCTTCCCCCTTTCCTCCTCCGGGCTTCCTGATCCCCTTCCCCCCTCTCTCATCCTCCTCGTTCCTCCCGTCTCCTCCCACCCATCCTCCTCAGCCATCCTCCTCAGCCATCCTCCCAGCCTTTTCCTCCTCAGTTACTCTTCAGTCCTCCTCCGTCTCAGTCTCCTCAGTCCTCCTCCTGAGTCCTCTCCTCCTGAGCTAATGTCCCCAATGTCCGTCGAGTCCGCCAATGTCCGTCCGGGTCCGCAAATGTCCGTCCGTGTCCGCCAATGTCCGTCTGTGTCCGCCAATGTCCGTTTGAGTCCCCCCAATGTCCGTCCGTGTCCGCCAATGCCCCAAAAAAAAAAAACACGTCCGTTGTCTCATAGAATCCAAAAAGGACAGGACATAGGCGGACATAGACGGACATGACACCCCCCCCATCAGTCAACTAGTCTACCAAAATGAGGTGTTTTGTTGTGGGCTAGTGTTTTCAACAACAGATCCAACTGTAAAACCAGCTCCCACTGGTTTTAGAGTAGCTAAAAGAACTCTACTAGAATATATTTAGAGTCGTTAAGATGAAATGTATGGCTGCAGTTCTAACCTCGATCCGCGTAAGTCGAGCCTGTACTTAGGTGTTGCGAATCTATCTTCTCACCTTGAAACTAAGTGTAAATTATAACCAATCTCTAAAACTGTGATAGTTTCGTCTTCACCTAATTTCTCCGGACTCTGGAGACCTACCCTTATCAACAGGTTGTGAAGCTACCCTGTAACGCTATGTCTGTTACAACTATGTATAAATACTTAGTCGGGACACTGCAGGTGTTTTAGCTGGTAACACGGTGTTCTAGATGGATACTTAGTGTCTGTTGAAGCTATAAAACTTGAACAGATTGGCAACTTGATGTCTGGGGAAGCTGCAATAATTCTGACGAAAGTTAAGTTCTTGACCGTTCTTAACCGTACCTGGCGCCATATTCTGTGACAAACATCACGTGACCACACCTAAAAACACATATTCTAAATTGTCGGTTGAAACATTATAAATGTTCGGTTGCTCCTCAAAAAGTTTGCCCTTGACAGGTTTCTTTCTCCTTCTCTTAAAACGTAAAGTTAGGTAATTATCGATTTGTAATTATAAACGGAAGTTGCGCCTCACCACGAAGCACTAAATTACACTAAATCTCACTAAATGGTACCAGCCCCTCACTTCTTCTTGATTACTAAACCCACTAAAATCCACTCTGATCTGACTGGCGGCTTCCTTTTCAAAAGAGGATAAAGTTTATTTTACAATGGGTTCAAGAAAAAAAGAAGTAGACCGCTAGTGTAGACAGAGTTTTAGCTTTAACGGTTTTAAACTTTAAAGGGTTTTAAAAACCCTTTTCTGTCCTCAGAGGTCATTTTATAGTTCTAACGTACCCAACATCGCGTCACACCAGCTTTTACTCTTACCCGGAGGATTATTATCGGGACCCCTGGCTAGGGGACTTCTCTCCTTACAATAATGATTGAAATTTTTCCTTTACAGGTATACTTGTGTGAAAGCGGCTCAGCTTCCCTGTTGGGGGAACCGTCCCCTTACTTGGGGGGGGTTCTATTTTTCTGAAAACAATTTATTTTAGACAAAAAAAAAAAAACGTTGCTCTCCCCCCCCCTTGGTGGATGGATAATTTTAAAACCAGGTTTTTCCCTAATAGTTAACAAGGAATCCCAGGGCGGGGGCCCGGGTGGTTCCCCCCCCAGCTCCAAACTTTGTTCGGTTTTCATAACGGTTTAAAAAACTCCCTTACCCAAGCACTGTAATACTTCTAGGGGTTTTCTCGGTTGGGAAAAAAACTATTTCGTGGCTTTTTCTGGGTGGGGATACCAAGTGCAGGTTAGGTTAATAGGGAGATACGCCCCGAGTTATATTACCCCATTATTCAATGTAAATTTGGTTCGTGTGTGGTTGGTTTTTCGGGGGAGTGAATGGGGGGGGAAACGGTTCAGTTTTATCAAGCCTTTCAGTGGGTAAAAACCCCAACAGTGGTTGCACCCAGTGGTATACACGACACGATTGGTTTTTTAAAAAAATTATGAATACTGGGTTTATTTGTATGGGAAAAAATATAAAAATATGGTTAGTGCCACGGATGAATTGTGTGGGGGGAGTTGTGAGAGTAGAAGGGTGTTCAACGGGGATATTTGTGTGTCTCCTAAAGGTGGGTGTTTATTCTCCCAGGTAAAACTCTGTTTGGCTTTGGCGTGTGTGTTTCAGGCAGGGGGGGGGGAAACAAACTTGAAAATTTTACAAGATTTTTACCCCCACTTGTTATTCCGCTAAAGGATGTGGGGGGGCCGGGAGTTTCACGTTGCCTTGAGGTAGAAAAGCTGTGTGATTGAAAAGGCGGGGGCCTTTGTCTGAGCCTTCTTGGGGACAGGGCCTCCTCTCCGAGGGGTGGTTATTGGTTTACCAAGTTAATTTATGTCTGTGGAGGGGTTAGGTCCGCTTGGGTTTAGAGGTCTGATTTAAAAAAAACTGTTAAGGTTGGATAAATTTAAGCCTATGTTTGGTGAAAAATACGTTTGTAAAAAGTGTTATAAGGGGGGGTTTTTTCTTGATATTGCTCCAGGTGGTTGTAGAGGGTCACCGTAAGTCTTCAACCCAATGCGGCAAAGAAACGCAAAACATGTGTTTTTAAACCTGACTTTCATACCAATTATTTATTTAATTTCTCTTAAACTTAATTAATTAAACCTTGGGTCAGGGTTTTAACGGGTTTTTCGCCACGGAAGGGGGGACCCCGCCATTACTTTGGCTAGTAAGTTTCCAATTTCAGTTCTCATCCTCTTCGTTCCTCTCCGGGGCTGGACTCGCCCTTCCGAGAAGTTTTCGAGTGGTGAGTTGAGTCCGGAGATACCAAATGTAAAAGGGGGTACGGGGGCAGGGGAAATACAGAGTACTTAAGAATAACCCACTGCGGAGTGATAACTTTACGAGGTGGGTTCTTTTTAGTTTATTTAGATCTACATATTTAAAAAACAGTGCATTTGTTTACTTTTTCTTTTTTTTTTGAATACCTTGTTTTTTCCTGGTTTTGGTTTAGTACTTCTTTTCGGGTTGTACGCTTTTTTTTTATTTTCCCCAAACCGAGTTAGCAAAAAGTTTCTATTTCGTATTCTTTCAGGGGATTGAACATGATAAAGTTTACCCTATCGAACTGAACGGTCTTTTCATTCCTCTGGGAAGTGGGGAACTGTGGACCTTTTATGATGACATTCCCAAACAGCAAGGCTGTACACAATCCACAAAAGGGCGACCCCACACCCTCCCCAAACTAATCGTAAGCATTAGTTTTTTTTGTTTACAAATATTTTATTCTACTTTTTTAACACATTCGAACCAACCAACCATGCACGATTAAACTCCTCTATAATTAAAACACTAAAAGTAAACCGATTCACAACGTTTTTATACAACATGTTTCCTTGTGTTTTTCCCAGGTCCCCCCCTCCCCCCAGGATTTCTGTATTCAAATAGGGGACGGGGGCCCGATTGGTGTGTAAACCATGATTCCCTCGATAAGGCCCTAGTTAGGGGGGACAACAAGTCCCACAATTTGGGTACCTCTGGTAAATGGTGGGTTAAAATAAATACTTTTTTCTCCTTTTTTACAAAAGCCAAAAACCCACATGGGGGGGCAGGGGGGGACCTATGTTTGGCAAAGGGGTGGACAAAACGGGGCTATGGGGGGGGCAGGATTGCCACGGAAAACGTTTACTGTGTAAAAGGTTAAAGGTTAAACGACGTAAGATATTATTTTACTGAGGGCATGGGTTTGTAGTTTCAAAATTACATTCCAAAAAAGTTTTAGTTCAAAGTTTGAGGTTCAAAAGGTTTAAATCTCAAAAAGTTTAGTTTTAAGTTTAAATTTCAAGGGATTAATTCAAGTTTAAATTTCAAGGGTTTAAATTCCACCAGTTTAGTTTCCCGGTTTTTTAGTTGCCAAGCGCCCTTAAGGGTGGGGGGGACAATGATGTAGAGTCGATAGTATTAAGCGGGGACTGGAAGATTAAAGATTTTGGATGTGATTGCAATCAAGTTCATTTTCTTATGGATGGGATTTTTATGTTAGTGAAAAATTTCGGAAAAATGTGAAAGGGGGCGTTCCGTTGTGGTCTTAAAAAATAAAGTAAGGCGTACTAAAATTATTTACACAAAACTTGTTGGAATAACTAAAAAGGGAAAACGTGAATTTGGTTTATGTATGTTTGGCCTTAGGCGATTTGGAATCCTATAAGTAAATAGTTGATTATACTCTAGTTAGGTATAAACGTACTAAGATTAAATAAATTAATTTTTTTACAACATAGAAAAACCGTGAATTGAATGAGACTGCGGAGTATTTACAATGGGTAATAAATCAGTGTTTTAGTTAAGGGGTAAGCGGATGGGAAACAATTCATTAAGTGGGGGTGACAGAGGGAGACCTGGTTGGTGTAAATAGCAAAAGTTTTTTTTAGAGCTCCTCTGTTACGATGGATGAGATCGACTTTGAAGAGGGTGGGCTTATTTTAATTTTTTCAGCTTTTTACCCATTTAAATTATTTTTCTCCCTAGGTGTAAAACTTTATTTGGGTGTTATTCTAAATAACCTTTCGAAGTGTTCTAACGAATGTGTATTTTTTCCAACAATCCAAATTTAATTTTTAAGCTAAAGGTTTTTATCCATTTAAATAAATTACAAGGGGAAATCAGCTTGACTGGACATGGTTCCAAAAGGACGTGTAGTTCTACTCCACGAGCTTCCTCACGGACAGGGGATTTACGGAACTTTTCTCAGATAAAAACAGGGGATTTCTCAGTTAATCCCACTCTTAATGAGAGCTGGACCAAGTTATGGTGGGGGTCGGTTTGCGACTGTCACAAATTTCCTGGGCCATTTCCCAACACGTTTGCATAAACCTACCCTTGCTTATAGGTAATTTCTTTGATCATATTGTTGGATGTTCAAAAAATATTTGATACCCCAGTAGATTTCCTTTTGCGTTACCTGGTAAAGTTTACCATTTTACAAAATTTTGGAATTATTCTGACTTTCTCGGAGAAAGTTAGATACAGGGGGG
Source organism: Bolinopsis microptera (assembly GCF_026151205.1). Classification (NCBI taxonomy): domain Eukaryota; kingdom Metazoa; phylum Ctenophora; class Tentaculata; order Lobata; family Bolinopsidae; genus Bolinopsis; species Bolinopsis microptera. Next base: position 18,754 of record NW_026971879.1, on the reverse strand, counting down.
TGGGACCCCGTTCGTATAACACAATCGTACCGCCTTTATTTTACGGGACTGTCCGTATTAATTTTTCAACTGGACTTCCCCTGGTTATTTTAATATCACATTTAAAATCATTTAAACCAATTTTCATTCATTAAAAGTGGTTTAAATTTCTGGAATTTCAATTATTGAAACAACCTTAAACATACTTTGGGCACACCCAACAATTTTGGCACGTTTGTGCCCTCCCTTGTCCCCCCTCCTCTTTGATAACACCCCCCTTCCCTGAAAATAATAAGGTTTTTTTCCCAAGTAGCCGGCGGCCTTCCTTGGGTGTACTTAGTTTTTTCCCGGTGTTGTCTCTGTTAGTTACCAGGGGGTGCCCCTGGACATTTAGTTACCCTTTCATTTCACGTAGGTCCGGGGCAAAAAACACCGGGGGGGGGGGGAACCTGGAATATTTGAATGATATGGAAATTGCTTGTCCCTGGGGTTCCCTTGTTGCTTTCTTTCCCTTTATTAAGGGAATATTAGGGCCCTTTGCTTTTTTCTACCTGCTTTTTTCTGGGGGATGGGGCTTTCGTAAATTTTGTTATTTCTTCATTCTTCTCCATTTCTCACTAAAAAAGTTATTCCTCTATCTGCACTACCCATTTTTTTTTTACCAACCTTTGGGAGGGGGAGGACTGGGGATTGTGTTTGGAGAAAACTGAGAAAGCTGAGGAATGGTGTCTAGTTTCTCCGTGGGTGGGGGCGCGTTTCCTAGTGTTCATGTTGGTTTTTGTTTCAAGTCTGGGAGGGGGGGGACTTTGAAAAAACTGTTGATATTTTTGTTTGTTCTGCTGGATGGGGTTTCCAGACGAGGGGATGGGTGTTCCCCGTAACTAAATTTTTGAATTATGTTTGTGCGCCACTGAAGCCTTGGGTAGTTTTGGAGAAAGAATTACGGTGTTTGTTAAATTATCCTGTTATTTACCAAACGGGTTCCCAACTTCAAGTTCTGGGGGACTTTAAGGGCTCAATGAATGTTTCATTTCCAGCACCAGTAAAGGGAAGTTTTTTTAAAAGTTTAAAACTCTGGTAGTTGTGAATGAGGTGACTCAATTCCCCCAATGTTTTTGTTCATTTCCTGTCGACAGTCCTGCAAATCTGCCAGAAAACCATGGTAAACGTTTGTTTTTCAATGGGGTTGTCAGGTACGAAGAGGGAAATTTCTGGTGATGATTCACTTGGTTCTTGTTGGGGCAATTCCTTATCTTGATTTCTTCACCAAAACGGGGGGGACGAGGTTCCTCAATATATTGTGGGACATGTTTAGGGTTTTCATGTTTACCAACCTCCTTTTCCATAATTCATTTGAGATACCCTTCTCTAAAAAACTTTCATGTTTCTTAAACCATTTTAACCTTCAAACACCGGAAAATTTTGTTATTTTTTCAGGTTCTACAATTTTAATTTTTGTAAAGGTAATTTTGTTTTCGCGGAATTAACTTACATAACTTTGTAGATAACGCTGGACGAGTAATACCACCCCAGTTAAAATTTTTTCTACTTACTATGGAAGAAAATTAACCAGTACCTTAATGTTTTTTCGGGTTCGGTTTAATAACTTTGAATTTTTGTATTTTCGATAGTTTTATAACATTTGGGTTGTGGGATCAATTTTTAAACTCCCACACGCGATAAAGGCATTTTTTTCAGGGGAAAAAAATTTGTGTGACTAAAGGTCTCTTACTGCGAGCAAAACATAATTTTGGTGGTTTCTGATTTTGTTCCTTCTGACGGATCCCCCCACTGTTACCTCACGGCCTTTATTTTTAGGGAACAAGTTTCAATACTTGGCTCCTACATTGTCGGTGATTTTTGGTACGGAAACCCCATTTTAACAACTGAAATAAATTCGTTACTTTGCCATATTTTTGATTAGGGGGGAGGGGGCAGGATTATGATCCTCATTATTACAGGGGTCCCGTTCTGTGTTTCTGGATTGGGCCCGCGCAATAAATCAACGTATGATTCCAAACTTGCGCTGCTAGTCTGTTTTGGTTTGTCTCCGGTACCAATTGTTGGAGAAAAGGGGGGGGGGCGGGGGGGAACCAATTGCAGGCTTTTCTCAAAAATTTGTACTCGGTTCAGCTACCCAATTGGTCGTGGGCCGGTGAGTGGAAAATTAGTTTGGGGATTGGTAATGGTTGGTTTATAAATTGCCCGGCATATCGAAATTCTAGGTTTCTGGGGAAAAGGTTCTGATATAAAATTTCTTTTCTCACAGTTGGGAATTTAAAAACTCCAAGAGTACTCACCTGGGTTTCAGTTGGATTGTTGTGGACATTGGGATTTATCCGTAGGGTTTGGCGGGGTTTGTTGCGTTATATTTTTTTAAGTCTTTTGTGTTACTATTCATGGGAGGTCGGAAGTGCCGTTATCTCTATACCTTCTTGGGGGCAATGCTGGTGTGTGAGGGTTGAAGGTTTTTATAACCCGATATTCCTTACCACAAAAGGTTCAAAATTTGGTCCGAGCGGATTTTGAATTTGATTAATGATATTTAATACGGGTCTTAACCTATTTTCATAATCATATGAGTCAAAGTTTACCATTCAGGTTGGTATTTTTCGCGCTTACAAATAATGTTTTTGCCAAACAGGGAATTTAATTTTTGCGAAAATTTTAGACTCACCTTCCCAGCCTTGGAATGGTATTTGGAGGAGATAAATTAAATTGTTCCATTTACTTGATACCTTTGTGATGCACTATTAAAACAACTGTATAGGCCGTTGTTGTGAAACGTGGACTTTTGTTAGTTTTTTACCAAATGCTCTTTCTTTCTTTGTTTTAAAGAGGTATGAATAATTTTGCTCGGTCGGGACTAACAATAAACTGGTTCCCAGGCAGGGCTTTCCTAGTTCAACTGCCCAGGAAATACCCACCTTGTATAAGCTTCATAAATACATTAACCGTAACGGTTGGTGATTGTTAACAGGAAAATTTCCAAAGCTATTTTGTACCGAAACTTCTCAGTGGAATATGTGAAATTTAAATAACGCCATTTGGTCCCCACCCTCTTTTTTTACTACCAGACGTACACCCGTTTGGGTTTACTGAGTGGGAAAAAAATTTTAACTTGATATAAACGGGGTTTCCAACGTAAGTTAAGCGTTTTGAAACATGGAAAAAATAAATATTTCTTCTTGGCCCTGTGATTGGTTTGGTTTTTTTTTTGTTCTCAAACGTGTCTGGGGGTTCCACGGTGGGCCAGGGGGTTTTTGCGGGGCTCTCGTGGGGCGGGCTCCCTGGGATGGTCCTGATTGGCTTATCTTTTGGGGGACTGCCCTTGGGGCCTGTCTTCGGGAATTCTTTCTTTTTCAAACCCCCCACGATTCTTTGAGGGTCCAATTAGTCCTTCACCCCTTTAATTAAAAAAGGAAATTAGGGGCCCCCCGAAAAACGGAGCGGGAAACTCGGTTTTAGATTTTAATTAATCAAACCACCAAGCCCATTTAAAATTCATTGGGTGTCTTGGTTGGGGGTGCGAAACCATTCTAGTGGGCCTGTATTTCAAGTCCACAGGGTTGATTGGGTTTGGGGATACTGGTTTCTACTGGCGGGCACTGTATATGGTTTTCTCTGGGGGGGGGGTTTATGTAGCCCGCCTCTTGATGACACCTATATGGTTGTGAACCGTTCACTGTTGGTATAAAGTCCCCCACTGGGTCACGTGAATTAAAATAAAAGGGGGTTCTGAAATTGGGGTTCTTTCATGGGCTACCAAGATGTTTTTTCAAAATGGGTCGGTGGTGTTTGTTAAACAACTGGTCGTTTTAGGGCGTGGGCCTTGGATTTTCGCGGAACCTTTATACTCAAAATTTGTTTTGCTCAAGTATTAAATTTAATGAAATCATTGCACCGTTTGCGGCCACTGTTTTTTTGTACAATAATGGAAATTAAGTTCCTAGTTAAACGAAGAAAGAAGAGTTAAAAGTTTACAGTAAAACGTAACCAATGGAGGTTTTTCTTCGGGGGTGGAGATTTTCAGTGGGACAGTTTTAAAAAGTTAAATGACACGATCGGGGGGGTGGGGGAACGTTATGTATGGCTGTGGGACTGTGTTGGTAATCGGTTTGGTTCAATGTTTAACCTTATCCCCAACGTGGCCCCAAAGGTTGTCACTTTGCTACCTTGTAGGGTATATTTGCGCCGGGTACTTTTCAATTTCTGGATTTTTAATAAAATTGGGATGCTTTCCAAAGGTTAAGTTTTTGGGGGGGTGGGGGCTTTCAGATAACTTTGGCCGTTAAAATCCTAACCCGAAAATATCCGTGTTAAAAAAATGCCCAACACAACAATCCTCATTAAACAACCACCCATTATTATTACTTTACATAGGAAAATTTTCAAAAATTGGCCGAAAAGTGTATTTTCTGTGAAAGTTGGAAAAACATGTTAAATTAACAAAAAAAAAAGAAGGTCCCCTTTGTAAACCCAGTATTTTTCAAATTTCCTGGTTAAAAAAATTTGTGGGGTTCCTCGTGGAAAAAAAAACAAATCCGGTTTTCACCCTCCCCCAAACTCTGCTAGAATTCTTCCTTAGGAATTGATAATTACGCTTATTATTAAAACAACATTTATGAATTGCTATAGGATAATCTCGAGGGAAAATGGGACCGGTGTTGATTTTTGATAATTTTGGGGTCATGGGTGTTTATGATCCTACTACCAAACGACGTTCCGTGGACTCTAATTCAGTGGCAACTGGAAATGGGGGAGTGGGAGGGGGGGACTTGCAAATAGTGATAGTGAATTAACCCAACCAGTGTGGTTCACAACCCTTGGGATGGTTTATTCTTCCGATTGTTCCACGTTTTTACGGTTCCTTCTTTCTATACCCCCACCTTTCGGTACCACATCGCTGTTGCCCGACCACAAAAAGTTTTACCCAACATTGTTTCATGTTAAAAATCGGGTTACTTACAGAACAAGTTTCCGGTTTAATATTACGTTATATTTTGAAGGACGTATGGGTTCAGGTCATCTTTCATTTTAAGCTAAATAGCATGGCAATCTACTCGCCACCACGGTTTGAGTTGTTGCAACGTCAGTACGTACTAATAGGTAATTTATTTTTATAGATATTATTATTGGGACCATCCTAATTAGTACTAAATTTCTCGGGCATTTGATTTTCGCCCATACCCTGGATTAACATAGCCCATTATTTTTAAATAATTGAACCTCGAATTTAGGCGAACTTTGTAAAAAACCCACATTCCAAAAAAAGGATGCAAATTTTCAATCAGCTACAAAACACAAAAAAATTCTTATTATTACTGGATTTTCCTAGGTCGAAAGAGTTCGGGATTCGTGTTTAACAGATTTTTTGTGTGTAACGGATCGAAAGTGGATGGCTTATTAAATAATTTTAAATTTTCTAATACCCTCTATTTCTAAAAAAACCCCCTCCCCCTCGATTTTTCAGTTTTTTTCTTTCCCCACACCCTCCCTCTATTGTCAGGGATTTTCCCCCCACAAAAACCATCAATCGGGGGTACGATAGACACCCCATATAAATCCCCCCACACCAAAGAGGTTACAGTCTTTTGTTAAATTGTTTCAGTGGGGGTGGGGGGCCCTATTTTTTCCCCTGATTGAGGGGGGGAAAACTGTAGCCTACTTTTTTTGCTATACAAGATTGTTTTGCTGACGTTTCTCTATTGATATACTTGGAAACAGTATGGTTTGATAAATAGGGGAATTTATTGGGAACTAATATGGTGAATTGGTTTTTTTATTAGGAGTTGGGTTTTGATTTTTTGTACTTACCTTCCATTTTAATGTCGTTGGGAAACATTTTTTGCCCACTTATGGGCAACCCCCCTTATGACGCGTGTATTTGTATTGTTTATTATACTATGTAACATTATTTTTTTTAAATGTTGGTCTTTCTGTATTCTTTCAACCTGGGTCTATGCTATCTGTGTCTAAGTTTAAGTAGGGAAACCAAATTACTAATTATTTAGGCATTTAATTTATTTTTTTTGATTAGCACCCAACCCCTGGTCCTGATTTTTTCTTGGGGGGATTGATATCTATTTCCAGTGTTGGCCCAATTTAAACATTAAAATGTGGGACCCATAATTTTGCCTTCTGATAGTCAAAGGGGGAGTTTGGGGGACCCTTTTCACCTCGCCGCCCTCCCATTGTTATTACTCCCTTTCCTTTGTTTTTCCATTCCCATTTTAAACCTCTCTTCCTTTTTTTGTACCACACTAATTTTTAATATTAACCTTAAAAAATTAACCAGTTTAACATGGTGTAATCATTAACTTTTCATACAATTTCGGGGTTTTAATACATTGTAAATAAATTAAACTTTTAACATTCCAATTTAGTTGATTACTTTGATATCCGGGCGGGGCCTCCCAACTGCTTTTATCCCTGAAGGATTAAAAAAAGATGGGGGGGGGGAAACCGGTTTGCGGATCCACTTTGAAAAGTAAAGCTGAACAGCTTTAGATGTACTTATTATAAATAATAAACCCTGGGGGTCGGTCCAGTTTCTCCATGGGTATTAAGTTAGGATGACGTTACTTGTGGAATGGTGTCTATAGATAATTTTTCCTGGTGGTGTTGTAAACCAAATATGTTCATATGCAATAGATTCCCGTTATTTTTGGCCCACATGGATTTAACGCAGGCGGTTTATGTGCGTATAACTTACGACCGCTGTACGGAAGGCAAATGTTGTATTGTATTACATTGTGGGGAAATTATAATAAAAATCCAAGTGTGCAAAGTTGGGGTGGCTACCTTTATCCCCACCTAAAATAAAAACACCAATTGTCGGGAACATCTTTCGGGCTTTACATCTTTTAGGGAGAGATAAGGGGTAATTTGATTAAGGGGGGGAAATTCAATTTTATACTTTGCCAGGGGTAACTGGTTAACCGCTTTTTATCACGTAGCTGGGGGATCTTTTAACAACAACGCCGTTTCTCGTGGATTTTCCTTAATTTTTGAACAGTTTCATATTCTTTTAATCATGAAATTAAAACAGCTCGAAGATTCGAAGCCCCGGTTTCCTTTAAAAATCATATGTCCGCTTGTATGTTTCCTTTTCTAGGTTCACAACGGGGGTCTACCCCGGACACCCCACGTTCTTAATATAATAATATGCCAATTTTATTAATATGGATAAGTTCGGTGGGGTCCCCTGTTATTCAACTTTTAAAACTTTTTTTCACTAATTTGCCTCTTCTTCCCAGAATTAAACCCGGACTCGCGGAGTTAAACAGAAACCCACCATTTAGTGTTTGGGAGGGTGGGGGGAAAATGTCCCACTGGGAACTACTAACTGAGAGAGGGGTTTTATCCCTCCCGGGCCCACCAAAAGTTTACCAGGGATTGACGTGATGATTTCGCCACTTCAATTGATTCTGGGGGAAGGGGGAGTCCCACCTAGCAAACCTTGTCCTTCCACTCTACCAGTGAGTTTAAATTTTCCACTTTTATTTTTTAGGAGGTGTTGCCAACCTTTATTTAAGGAGTTTTTCATTTTCCGTTTTTGGGCCGAATTTTTATTAATCAAAGTTTTTTGGATTTGGTAATTTTAAGCTTTTCGCCTTTATTTGTCATCGACTAAAAAAAAAAGTCCTCACCGTTTGATGTGTTTAATTTGTTTACATGGTTGTTTTGTTACCATTCTCCCTGTGATTTTTTTTACGGGATACCTGCGCAACAGATTTTTTGGGTTGGGTGTTAACCCTAAAAACCTTATAAATTAAGTTTGTAGTGGAGAGATACTCAACCCCAATTAAAATGTCCATCCAATTTCAATCTCGATGTACCTACACTTGTACACAGATTTAAAATAACATTATTTCCATTTTGGGGGGGACCGTGGGAGAATTTTAATTTTAGCACTCCACGGGTGATCCCGACCTGGGGTTAAAACCAGGTACAAGCTGATATTTGGGGTATTATGAATGTTTTCATTCTTGGGTTCTCTTTCCTGGGAAACAGCTCACCTGTTTCACCACTTGAATATAAAAAACGGGGAAATAATAATATCCCCGAAGTTCTTGAAACTTCGGCCAGCCCTTTTTACCTTTACCAAATAGAACAAACAAAAACATGTTCAGCCGCTTTAACCGGGGGTTCTATTTTAAGGCTGGAAAAAAAACTCGGTCATAAATTTGGGGGGTTAAAAAAGTGGCGAGGTCGCCAAATGGGGGGTCTGGGGGAAGCTTGATAAGATGTCCAGTTTAAACTTTAATTGTGTAGGGCACATCGTCTCAAGCTATCCTACCCTGGTTACAGTTTCAAAACTTTTGGGGGGTGTCCCGTTTCAAAAAGCTTCTGAAAAGGGCCCCCCCCCCCCCCCCCCCCCCCACCCCCCCCCCCCCCCCTCCCCCCCCCCCCCCCCCCCCACCCCCCCCCCCCCCCCGGGTGGGGTAATGGGCAAATTTTTAACGTCTGTAACCCTTTACGACTTGTTAGTAACTGATTACCGAGGTTTTACGGGGCCCAGGGTTTTGCGTTAACTTACAGTCCCTTTATAAAACGTTGGAGGACTTTATTACAGGGGTCGTTCTCCTGGAGGTGACTGTTTGTTAGGTACTGGGTACATCGGTTTTTTCTGGTTTAATGGTGACTGGTTACTTGGGTAACTCGGGTTTACTTGGTTACTTGGTTTTACTTGGTTTATGGTTTAATGGTATTTGGTTCTGGTTATGGGTAGTGTCTTTACTGGGTTATACTGTTGGTTAATGGTACTGGGTACTCGGTATTAATTGGTTACTTGGTACTGGGATTTTATACTTCAGGGTTTACTGGTCACTGGTACTGGTTACTGGTACTGGTACTGGTTTTTTACTGGGTTTTTTTCTACTGGTACTGGTTTACTTCCGGTTTAACTGGTTACTGGTTTACTGGGGTAAGGGGTAACTTTGTTGTGTACGATGGTAGTTTATTGGGAGGAAGTCTCAGCCGGTTTAAAAAAACCTGGAAAAAATGGTAAAATATAAAACATTGTAAACTTTTAACACTTTTTACTTTGGATTGTGGTCCCGGAAAAAAACTTCATTAGTTAGGCTTTAGATTAATAGAAGAACAGGATATTTTGAAGGATTTTAAAACTTAAAAACACCTTTGGAGGTTTATCCTGAATTTTTTCAAGGGAAAAAAAACCTTTTCTTCTAACTTGGATAAAGGATACAAGGTTAACCCATGTGTTAAGGTTTTTGCTTTTTCTATGCTGCTGTAATCGTTACCCTGCCAATAATAACCTTGGAAATATTATAAAAAAATTATGTAATTTTAGTTAATCCAATTGAACAAACTTGGCTTAACATTAGAAATAAACGTAAATGTTTGCACACCCGTACAGAGGGATTTTAACTTCATAAAAATCAATACATATCATCAGTTGGAGGTAAAATTTATTAACATTTAGGTTAAAAAACGAAAAATTAGTCCTTTGGGTTAAACCTGATATTCTGACTGTAACAACTGCTTGTAAATCTCCTATTTTGTAAAAACATTTTCAAAGTTAAAAAATTATTAAAAACTTTTTATTAAACTCATTTAATCCGCGGGGGGGAACTAATAGTCCGGGGACTTCTTTCTCTTACAACAAATGATTTAACCACTTTCTCCTATCCTTTCCCAACATTTAAAAACATTATTAATACAGCTTACTTCTTGAGGATTATTTTCCTGTATTTGTTATAATTTATTTTAAAATTGTAACCAAAGTCTGTTGATATGAGGTCTTTTTAAATTTTCACGGTGTCCGGCAACCAATGAAAACGAATATTTTCCATATTCAAGAAGAATTCCTGTCATAAGGGGGAGGTGGATTTGAGGGAAAGTAATGTTGTCTCTGGGTTTCTGATTCCCAGGGGTCTCTCATGTCATAAAAACCCGGGGTTTGGGAAATAACCTCGGGCGCGCTTACCCACGTTCAAACAAATACACGTTTTCATAACTGTTCAAACCAGTTAATTTTTCTGTTTTGAAAAAAAGTGCATTTTTTGAGGAAAAGGTTTTACATGAGAGTTTTTGTGATAAGGCACTGCTTAATACCACCATCCGATGGGGGTTATAATGGACTTGGTCTTTGGACAAGGTTTTACAAAAGCTAGGACCCAGGGGGGGGGGGGACATGTGATAAACAGGGTGGGCGGTTTTTTGTGCGATTACTTATTGTTGTGGGGGGACTACATGGTTAGTATCCTGGTCTTCTGATGGGTTAAATTTAATGAGGGGGCATTACTAGTTTTTCAAGAGTTCCACCAGTCTTGAAGTTTCAGGGTACTGTGTTATTTACTGACCTTCTGAGTATCTTAGACCCAACTCTCAACTTATCAGGTTTAAAACATTATTCATTAATTGTTGAGGCTTCCCGAAGGTTCTATACCGTTTGGGGGAATAGGGGGGGGGACGAAAAAAAAATTGTTGATTTATACGCCGGTTTGTTGGTTAAAAAAGCTGTGGGGGAACTGTTTTTACGTTACAATATAGTGTGGAATTTTATTTTCTTGTTATATTAATAAGGGATTCTATTTTTATGTTACTTTAAAAATAAAACTACTTTTCTTAGGGATTAATGCCCACTGGTAAATTTCATTTAGTTAAATTTAAATAGCAAAATTAATTTTTTTACCCACATATTGAGCCCGCCTTTTTTAGTGTACGTCGATTAATTTTCGCCCAAACCTCCAATTTCATGGGGGATAATTTTTGTTAATGGTGGAAACAAAGTATACGTTTATCTCTGTGTAAAAATGAGTAAACTAGCTAAATAAATAATAAACCACGTTAATTATTTGTCCCAATTGTATTTGTGAATCTCATCTCGGAATGTAAAAACACAGATGGTTAAAAAAACCGCCCTAAGTATAATAGAGTACGATACTCAATGGGAAAAAGGGAGGACAAAGAGTAAAATCTATTGTGGTTCCAGAATCTACACATTAGATTTCCTGTTTTATACTAATATGATATTGACAATAAAATAGCCGTGTGGGTAGAACGTATAAAATTTAACAATCGAGATCATGTGTTTTCCCATGTATTAATTAATTAAGAATTAAAGCTAATTAAGTTTGTATTTAAATTTAACAATCACCTTATTTCCTCGGGGGAACATATCACAAGCAGTTAACTGGAGAAACTCCCCTTAACGAGTATGTTATGAAAGCTAGCTTGTGGGATGCCACTGGCTGGTGTTTTTTTTGTGGCTGAATGTGTGCTCTAGGTTACATCTTTTCTTTAGGTAAGATAATTGTTATCAATTTATAATATTTTTTGATGTAGTGGTTTTCAAACATGTTTATTCATGGGTATTTTGTTTTTGAAAATTAAATTTTTGGTTGGGCCGAAACCAATTCCCCCCCGGTTTTATGAAAAATACAAAAGGAAATAATAAAAACCAAAAGGGTTAATTTAATTTTTTAGTTGCATTTAATAAATGATAATTCATAGAACTATGAACCCCCCAGACCAAGATTCTGTCCTTTTAATTTAAAAAACCAAAGAAACCACCAAGAAAACCAATAAATCGGGAAAATTTTAAAATTTAAGAATCTTGAGCAACTGGGATCCATTATCTGTACAAAAGGAGTTGCAAAAAAAACCTCAATCCACCGGCCCAAACGGATATAATTCTCTACGGGTAGCCAATATTCCACCTTTATCCCAAACCAGGCGACCCAAAAAAGAGATTACAAAAAAGAAAGGTGTAACGATAAGATAGAAAAAGGAAAGCCCTGGGTTTTTAAACCATCCCTAAAAACGCTGAGGAACGACTACATCTCTTAAACGAGTACGAGTACAAGAAAAACTTAAAGTTCCTGGAAAACACATTGGGGAGGGGGGGGAAAGCCTTCGGAAAGGTTTCTGAAAGCAAAGGGCCCCTCAGGGGGCCCAAAAAGGTCCCCCCTCAGGGGTCCACAGATTTGTGGCGGTTTTTTTAAAATGTGCCGAGGTTTTTTGTTAAGGGAAATTTTTTTGTTTTGTTGAATTTTTAAACGAAAAATGTTTTTTGGTACGGCTCAAATAAAATCAGTTTTGGATAAAAAGTTACAGCTGGTGACAAAGGGGGAAATTTTGATTTCCCAGATGTTATTTTTTAAGTTGTTTCCTTTCCCGGGAAATTTTGCAGCACCTCCCAAAGTGAATCAATATCAATGTATTCAATTTTTTAGACTTTATTTTAATAGTACAAATTTTTTTAACCCAAATGTTTTAAAATAATTAACATTAAATTAATTCCCCAAGCAAAAAAAGAAAAAACGAGTATGATAAGAAAAACGAGCTTTTGGGGCAGAAATAAAATATCCTCAGTAAACTAGGTGTTCCCCACCAACACGTTTTAAACCTCTGCTAGGTCCAGTTTTTCTTTAAAACTTTAAAAATTTTATTTTTTTTTTAAAATACTTTCCAATAACGGATTCAAAAACTTAACCAAACCAGAATTTTGTTTTTTAAAATTTTAAATTCTTTTCAGACCAACAATTTTGATTTAGATCCACTTTAAAATGCAAAAATTTTGTGTGCGCTGCTTGAAAAATAAATTTGAATTGCGGGGCCCCCGGGGAAGGCTTTTTTGACAATTTAAATATCCAAACCAAAAAAAAAACCATTTCCCCTCACCCCTTAAAATTCAATCTTAAAACAGTTTTCAAGTGTAAAAGTTTTCACCCCTTTTATAAAAAGCCCCGTCAAAACTTGAACGCTCAAAGTGGTTTCCAGCAATGCCCGGCCCCTTTTTAATTTTCCCACGAAAACTTCATGTAACTTATGTTTATTGCCTCCTCGTTCGCATTTTAAAAATTTTTAAAACACAGTACACCAATGGCACGCGATCCACCCCCTGGCTTCCTTCACTCCAATGTCAAAGTCAAACCGACGTATTCTGATTATTACCGTAAAAAAGTACGAATAAACCCATTTTTACCACCGCTCTACTCAGCGAAACAACAAAGTTTTAACTTTTAATAAAAAAAGCCTGCATGCCATTAAAAGGGTGGCTCACAAGGCTTGGGAAAAAAACCACTGCAAAAAAACTTTTAAAAGCCGAGAGCACGACCACCAAGGGGCAACAACTTTAACCCACGACCACTGAAAGAAACACAAGATACACAATACCCGGATTCCCCACACAACAACCCCTACCAAAAACCCAACCCCACCCCCTTAAAAATCACGTAAATTAATACCACGGCCTCCCCAAATGTTTACAGGTGTGGTTGGGGCGGTGTGGGATTTAGCTCCGTCCATCACTCCGAGATTAGAGTCTTCGTTGGGGGGGGGGGGGTCCTCCGTGTCCCGGCCCTTGGTCCGATCTTTCTTTTTCCCCCTCCAACGCCCCTTCTCTCCGCCTTTGTTCCTGTTGTGCTACATTAATGCTTGCCATGTTTTTAAAATTTCCTTTGACACCCTGATACAAAAACCATTGAATTGTTCTTTTCAGCAAGTTTTTTACAAGTAGCGAGTCTCCCTGTTGCCGCCCCGTGCCGCTAGTCTTCCCTCTTTTTTTATTTGAAAATTGTTTGTGGTTGTTAAAAATTTACTCCCCCCACAAAAGCCAAAAACCCACACATTTACTTGCTCTCCAATTTACCCAACAACCACATGGCTCCCAACTAGTTTTTATTCGTAACGAGCTGATTCTCGGGGAGAGACCTTGGAAGGAAAAATTTGTTAGCAGGAGGGGCTAAGGAGCAGCTGTTTGGAGATACGGGGACAGGATGAAAAACCGGGTTTTTATCTACGAGTACGATATCTCTGAAGGAAGCGTACTCTAAAACTAAAATACAGGGAGATACAGCGAGTTTACGGCCCCAGGGGAGTCTGGGCAGAACAGAAGGAAAAATTAGATCAATATCACAGAAAAAACAAGGAGGCCTGCCACTGAGAGGAGCTCTTTTGGCGACCTTTGCTTCTCAACTTCTTTTCTTTCTCCTCCTACTGTGAGGATGAAGGAGATGAAGGAGGAGGGGGAGAACTGGTTTTATGGGGACTATATACCATCCAGATTTTTTGGTAACGAGTTTTGATAACAGCCTTACCTCTTCTGCTAGGTCCGCGTTTAGAGAAGGACTAAAGTTCCTTAACTCTCAGATAGTTTCCCTAGCTAACTAACATCCTGAAATAAAGAAGAAGGGGATTGGGGAGAGTATGAGGCCCCCTGATTGGTTGGACGGGATGGGAGGATCTGGGTAAAATAAGTTCCTGTTTGTAGAGCTACGTTAGACGCGGGCCCAGACGGAATTTGAGAGAATACTAGCAGAGGAATGAGGCTAAACTTGCTCTGAACTCCAGGACTGAAAAGAAGTACGTTTCAGAACCAGGAGGGGAAGCAGTGGAAGTTTTTGCCAGAGTATAGCCCGGAAGATTAGCAGTAGATAACGGTCCACCAATGTTTAGCTTCCCTGAACAATCCTCCCTGAAAGACGTGGAGGGACCTCGTCACGTGACCTAGAGAAAGGCACGTGTCCATGGGTGGAAGATCTGAAGGAGAAAAGTTACAAGCTTTCCTCCCACAGAGTGTTCAGTTAGTCCACTGATCAGGAGATAAAAAACACACTAGGAACCTGAAGAGTTTACAGGGACCTTGAAGAAGTACGAGAGACCCCAATGTCAGAGAGAGATAGAGTTAGACTTTTTCACGAGGTTGGAACATCTTAGTAAGCTACTGGACGCTATGAAGGCTGCAGTTTACATCAGGCTAATAAACGCAAGGAGTTTTTAAACCGAGGAACAGTTCAGAGGGACGACTAGCTAAAACTAAGAATCTGAAACATCTCAGACGAGACAAAGATGTCCCACAAACCTGAACCTCAGAACACGGGAGGATAAACGGGGATCTGAAAAAAAGGGAAGAAAACGGAAAAAGAAAGAAAAATCAGTAGAAAGAAAATCAATTGAAGAGTTCTTTGAGCAGCACCACAAACAATTGGTGACGGAAACAGAATCAATGATCAGTGAGATCTCCCGACAGCGGCAGTCCTCTCCCCCCCCGTCTCCAACATCTCCGAGACAGTAACAACAGAAACGTTGTCTCCCCCGGAGAGAGATGTTGAGGAACAGAGAGAAAAACCAGCAGTAACATCTCCTCTACAGTGTCTTCCTACCTCCCAACCCTCGTATTGAGAGAAGGCAAACTCCTTCGTCAAAGGAATGTTGATCTAGATAACCACCTGAAAACAGGGAAGTGGTTACTGCTCTTCAGTTCCCATTCTAGTCCCCCCCACTATTACGTATAAAGACCCTTTATTTAGCACAGGAAACAGTAAATACTCCCGTGGCTAGTGAGGCACCATAAACAGGGGGGGCCCCCCTGGCAGGGGAAAACATAAGACTGTTAGCTTTTAATTTTAATTTTGTTGGTGTTTTTCCCCGATTTTTTTGTACGAACATTTTTAATTTTTTTTAAGTTTTTGGGGGTTCGTAGGGGGTTTTTTTTTCCGTATTCAAAAAAAAGGTTTTTTTAAGATTGATGGAAAAATTTGTGCCATTTCAGGAATAAAAAATTTCCCCCAAGGGGGGACTCATTGAAAAAATTTTTTTCCCTTCCTTTTTAGATTTACCAAAAAAGTTTTAAAAATTGCGATTAAAATTTTTTTTTTTTCTAAAAAATTTAACCTCCCATTTTAGTTTAAAAAAAAGGCAAATCAACCACCCCGGGAAAAATTTCTGAAAATAATGAAAAGTACTAAATTTTTTTTTTTAAAAAAAAATTTCCCCCCTAAAAAAAGGGCCCCCACCCCCTTTTTTTTTTTTTACCCCTTTGTAATGCTTGTTTAAAAAAGTGGGCCTGTTTTTTTTTAAAAAAAGCATCTTTTCCTTGGGGAAAAAATTTTTAAAAAATTTGCTTTTTTTATGGGAAAAAAAAATTTTTAAAAAAACCCCAAAAAGAAATGCCTTTTTGGTTTTTGCGAAAAAATGGGTTTTTTTTTTTTTTAATGTTCTTTTTAAAATTTTTTATAATGAATGTTCCAAGTTTTTTACAAAAAAAATTTTGTGCTTTAAAAAAAAAAATAATGCAGTTTGTAGGGGGTTGGGGGCCCCCCCAAAAAAACCAAAAGGGGCCCGCCCCCCTTTGAAAAGGAAAGTAGCCCCACATGGAAAACTTTCCCCCAAACTTTTGATTAGCTGAAAAAATTCACAGAAAAAAAACCCCCCACTCTTTTTGTTGGGGTTTGTCGATCAACATTTTCCAACCCTTATTGGCCCGGGGTTTAAAACAGCCCCCGGTTTTTTTTTTGTAAGAAGCTCTATTTTGCATTCCCTGAAAACCGTTTTTATTAAATTTCCCCCTCGCCCCGAAAGGGGAAAAAATTTTTTAAAATTTGTTTTTTGGAGGGCAGGTCCCCGGCCTAAAAACCTTTTTGAAAATTTTAAATTTTCAATAGGGGGCCCTGGCTTCAAAAGGACTTTTTCACATTTTTAACTCATAGTTTTTTTTTCTTTTTTATTATTAATTTATTGGGGGGGAAAAATGGATTTTAAAATAAAATTTAAGAAGGGTACCTTTTTTTTATTTTGATTTCAATTTGTGGGGGACCCAGAAAAAGCAATTTGGATTAGGATGAATAATAGCCCCCCCCTAAAAAACAATTGCTTTAAAAAGTGGATTTTTTTTTGGAGAGCAAAAAAAACAAAAAAAAAAGGGCCGTTTTTGAAGAATCGTTTTGTTTTTGTTATTTTTTTTTCATTTAAGGAAGAAGGGGAATAAAACCGTAACTGAAAAGCAGCTTTCGTCAATGAAAAAAATTTTAGTAAAAATAATGCGAAAAAACCCATTAAAAAACCCCCCTCCCCAAACTTTTTTGGAAAAAACAAAACTAAAAAACATTTTACAAAAAAAAACCACATAAACTGGAATGGAAACAGCAATTTTTAAAAAACCCCAAAAAAAATATTTTTATCAACCCAAAAACCTAATATTTTAGAAAATTCCCCAAAAAATTCCCCCTCATTTTTTTTAAAAAAGTAAAAAAAATTCCAACCACTCTCTGTTCCAGGGTTGTTTTTTTACGGGACCCAGGCCCAGGGAAACCACCTTTTTCAAATAAACCCCAAATACATCCCCTGACGGGTTAAGGTTTTTTTTTATTAATTTTAAATTTTAAAAAAAAAATTTACTTTAGATTTTAAAAAAATTTTGGTAATTAGTTATTTTTAAAAAATTTCCCCCACTAACCCAGTAATGGGAAGGTTTTTATTTTTTTTTTAAAATTTTAAAATATTTCCCCTTGCAGTTTTAAACCCTAAAAAAAACCCCCAATGGGGGCCCGAAAAAACCCCCATTGACTTTTGCTATCTTTAGCAGTTTAAAAAAACCCCTTTCCTTTAACTTCCAGAAACATCTGCGGACCCCCAATCCCCCATTTGTAGGAAAGTCCCCCTTAAAAAACCTCAGACCCAAAAAGTTTTTTCCCCGCTTCCCAAAAAAACCATAATACAGAAACCCCTACCATGGCGACAATCCCTACAAGGGAAATTTTTAAATTTTCCCTTTTTGCTTAGACAAAAATTTCTTGGGGGCAGGGTTGGGGGGGGAAACTAATTTTCTTTTCCCCCTTATTTTTTTTCCCCCTTTTGAAAATTGGGAAGGAATTTTTGGGGGAAAATTTTGCCGTATGGTTTTTTATTTGATTTTTTCCAAATTTTAATTAAATTTTTTGG
This sequence comes from Bolinopsis microptera, assembly GCF_026151205.1. Classification (NCBI taxonomy): domain Eukaryota; kingdom Metazoa; phylum Ctenophora; class Tentaculata; order Lobata; family Bolinopsidae; genus Bolinopsis; species Bolinopsis microptera. The sequence continues at coordinate 1,084 of NW_026971879.1, read as the reverse complement.
CGCCTTCCAATTTTAAAACTATTTTCCCAAAAGTGGGAAAATTTCGGAAATCTTAATTGGGTTGCCAACATTTTAAAATAAAACATCCCAAAAAGACTAAAATACTTTTCCTAATTAAAAAAATTTAATGATAAAATAACAATTAAATTAGAAACCTAAATAACACTTTCCAATCACCGGTTTTTTTTCGGCGGGAGTAAAAATTTTGGGGGGAACTATACCTTTTTTCCAAATTTTTTTTTTCCCACTTTTTTCCTGGAGTTTAAATAATAAAAAATTTCACCCCAAAAACTTCCACGGCCCTGTCCCCCCCCCAAACCAAAATTTTTCCCCCAAACCCCCTTTTCCCCAAAAAAATTTAATTTAAACCAATTTTTAACCCCACTAAAACCCAAGTTAAAAAATCAAAACTGCACCCCCACAGGGAAAAAACAAGCCAAATTTGGGAAATTTTCATCACGTCCCCTCGTTAGAAGGGGGCCCCCCCCCAATGGGTTTTTTTTTCTGGGATGGCTAAAAAAAAATGCCCCGCCCCCTTTTAAAAAAATGTAAAACAAAAAACTTTTTTTCAAAAACCCCCCTTTGTTAATGACAAGCATTTTTGCAAAAAGCAAGGGGTTCCCCCCCGGCCCCCAAAAATTTTGGTTTTTTCCCCTAAGAAAAACCCCAGCCCCCCAAAGACAACAGGGGGGAAAAAAACACCCTGTTCTTTCCCCCCCAAATTTTTATTTACCCCCAGGGGCCCCTAATAAATTACAACTTTTAAATTGAACCCCAAATTTAATTTTACTCGACAGCTTGAAAATTTTAAAAGGCCCCAAATTGGGGTTCAGGAAAGAAAATGTTTAAGTTTTTTTTAAGGAACTGGGGGGCAAAACAATTTATTTTTTCGGGAAGCTGGTTTTTTTCTGGGCAAAGTTTCGGGATGAATGTTTTTGAAACAGGGCCCCGGCTTTTTAAAAATTGGGCCCCAGGGTTTGGGGATTTTTTACTTGGGGGGAAAAGGAACTAATTTAGAGTTTTTTTTTTGATTATCAATTTTGGTAAAATTGGGGCTTCGCAATGTTTTTTTTTAAAGGGGGAA
>NW_026971878.1:0-24422 GCF_026151205.1 Bolinopsis microptera | reverse complement strand
TGGGGCAAAACCCGGGGGGAGTTTTTTTTTGGAATTTATGGTAAAATAAAAAAGGGGTGTAAAGGGGTTCCGGGGGGGCGCGAGGGTTTTTAATTTTTTATTTTTGCACACTTTTTCTAAAGGGGGTTTATTTACAATTAACCGTTATGGAGGGGGGGGGCTTTTTTTTAAAAGGTGCCAAAAAACTTTGCTTTGAAAAAAAACCCCTTTTTAAACCGGAAACTTGCGGGGGGTTTTTTCAAAAAAAAGGGCCCCCTTTTCTTAGGGGAAGTTTGGGGAAAAAAACCCATTCTGGGGGATCGTTTTGTATTTTTTGGGGGGAAATGTAAATCTGGGTCAACCCCCCCATTGGGCCTTTTAAAAATTTCCCCCCCCCCCCCCCCCCGGGAGTTATGGGCCCCTTTAATTTTTTTTTAAAAATTTTTTTGTTTCGATCACGGGGGCAGGGGACCACCTAAGAAAGTTGGGGGTTGAAAAATTTCGTTTTTTTGGTTTTTGGAGTTTTTGTTTTGTTTTTCAGTTAAAAGGGTTTTGGGTTAAGGGGGGGGGGTTTTTGGGGAAGATAAAAGGGGGGTTACGGGGGAAAATTGTCCCGAGGGCCCATCTAGGAACCCTGTTTTAAGTAGGGGCCCCACGTGTATTCGAGTGGTTTAGAGTTTTTATCATCACCTGAAAACCCTTTTTTGAATTTGTCTTTAAATTTTTGTTTTCGAAAAAAAATTTCCCTTTCTTAAAAGCTATTCCCAAAATTAATTCGTTTACTCTTTTTTGGGATTTTTTAAGTTCCTTGGGGCCCGGGCCTGAAAAGGGTTTTTTAAAACTGTAAAAAATTAAAGGGGGGGATTTTTTGGAGTTAAAAAAGAGGGTCAGTTTGCGATTTACCCCCGTTTTTAATTTTAAAAAAAGGGGGGCCCCTTTTCTCGACTTTGGCCCCTTGTTGGGTACGTGTTTAAAGTTCTTCATCAGTAATTTTTTAGTTTTTCCGGTCCCCGGGTGGGCCTTTTGCTTTATTAAAATACCGTTTTCCCTGTATTAGTACACATTATATATATAGGGGGCCATAAGGGCCAAAAAGAAAAACGTTTTTTTTTTTTTTTATTTTATTTTTTTCCTTTTTCTGTTGGGGGGGAAAAAATCCTCATTTATACCATAAATTTAATTTTTTTTTAAAAAACCATAAATTATTTAAAATTTGGAAAAAATGGTTTCTGGGTTTTTTTAGGGATCAATCTGTTTTAAACTACATAATTAAAAAATTTTTGGGTTTTTGGGTTTCAATTAACCCCAAAAAAACCCCATGCAAAATAAATATAAATTTAAAGCTTTTAAGAGCCCCCTTTTTTCCCGTTTCAAACGAATTTTTTTTAAAAATTAAAAAAGTCCCCCCGGCTTTATATTTTTAATGTTTCGGGGTTTTGCGTAACAAAAAGGTTTTATCCCAAACATTTAACTTTTAGTGTTCGCTGGGAGGGGGTTTCATTTTCATTTTTTTAAAGGGGCTTTTCCCTATCTAGTTTAAAAAACGCAACCCTCGTTTTTCATTAAAAGGAAATTTGGGACTTAAGGGGCCGTTTTTCTTCTTTTTAATCACGCACGGAACGCTGGGGGGGTTGGGGGACTTTAAAAAAACTTTGTGGACCCAAAAAATTTCTTAAATTTTTGAAAATGAGGGTTTACACTTTAAATTTTTCTTTTGGGGCCTGTGAAAATCTGTTTCGTCCCAGGTTGTTTGTTTTGGGATTTTTGGGGAATGAATTATTTAAAAAATTGTCTGGAATCCGTATTTTTTTGAGCACGCCGGGGGGGGAAAATGGGGGGGGGGGACTAAAAAACCCTGCCGTTTTTTATTGCTTTGGGGGCCCCCACGTCTTTTTTTTAACCACGGGCCACCTCCTTTCCAACTTTTTGATTTTTTACTGAGGTTATTTTGGGGGACGTTTAATTTTGATTGTAATATACGGGGCCCCCGGGGGGTGTCTTTTTTCAGATTTGGGAAAAAAGACTTTTGCTCGGGGGTTTAAGGGGTTTTCCGTAAAACGGGGAGCTAATTTGAATTTTTTTTGTTGGGAAAAATTTTCCCGGGGCTGTACAAAATTTGGTACAGGGGTTTACAAATGTTTAATTTTACGTTCGCTAAGGCCGGGGCCCATTTTGTTTTTTTTCTTTGTAATTTTTATAGGGCCTGTTGTTGTGTTTTGGGGGGGGCCCGCTTTAAAGGGGATTTAATTTAAAAACCTTTGTCAAAAAATCTCTACGGGGGGGATTAAAATAGTGTCTTTTTTCAATTTTTTTGCTTTTGGGCAAAACCCCTTTTTTTATTTTTAAAAATTTTTTGGGTGCTGTTTTTAATCGAAGTTCGGGGAATTTTTTTTTATATTTTTTTGGGGTTTTTCCAACGATTTACCTTGAGGAAAAAAAAAGGGGCCCAGAGCACCAAGTCCCTAACGAAAATTTTCCGCCCCATTTTTTTTTTTCCCCACCAGTTTTTTAAAAAAATCTGTCGGTCTTCCCATTTTTTTTTCTGGTGTTATTTAAATTTATATTGTTGAATTTAACCTGGTGTCGCCTCTCACCAATTTTGGGTTTTTAAATTTTTTAATTTTTTTTAAAAAAATTTTTGATAAAAGTTTTTTTTTCCCCAACAAATGGCAAAAATTAAAAAAAAAATTTTAAAAAAAAAAAAAAAAGAGGTTTGTCGATTTGCCAAAAATTAAGGTTTTGGGGTGGGGTTTTATTTTTCCCATTTTCTAAAAACCGGGCTGAACGTTTTGTTGTCAATTTTCTCCACAGTCAAAAAAAAATTTTCCCCCATTTTTTTTTTTGAAAAAAAACATTTTTTTCTTTTTTTGAAAAAATTCCGGGGGGCAAAATTTTTTAAATGTACTTTTAGGAACCAATGGGGGTTTTGATGAAACTAATTTTAATGGGGGGGAATTGCCCCCTTTTAATGATTTTAAATGGGGCCATTTCCAGGGGAAATTTTTTAACGCCCAAGGGGGATTTTTCCATCCTTACCAATTGTTTTTGGGGAATTTCAGTAAAATTATTATTAATTTTTTATTTTTTTACTAAAAAAAAACCCGCTAGTCGAAAGGTTTTTTGTTTCGGGGGGAAAAATTTTTAAAAAAATCAGTTATGTTTTTTAAATTTTTCTTTCATTTTTTTTAGCTCGGGTTTATACTGTGGGACAAAATTGGAAATTTTAAAAAAAAGGGGGGGGGCAAGCGTTTTTAGTATTGGGGGGTTCCCAAAAAACGAATTTTTTATTTTTTTTACCGCATCAAAAAAATTTTCCCAAATTCAAAACCAAAGTTTTAATATTAAATCCATGCGTGGGCGAAAAAAATGTGGCTAGTTTTAAATCTGGAGGGGGATCATCAAAAAAAAACCCGGGGCGTGGGTTAAGATGTTTTTTGCTCGGCACGTTGCTTTTTTTTAAACGTTTGCTGGCAACACCCGGGAGTAAAAATTTTTTGCTAAAAAAAAAGGGACCTTTTTTCAAAAGGTTATTTTTTTCACTTCCGCCCGTTAAAAATTTTAAAAAAAAATAAAAAGGGGCCTTAAAAATTCAAAATTTAAGAATGCTTTGGGGGCCTTTTTTTTTCCTTTTTCCTTTTTTCTAACCCCTCCCCAAAAAATTTTGGGGGGGGTTTTTCAACCCCATTTGCAAAAGGGGGGTTTTTGTTTTTTCCCCCAGAGGGTCATTTTGGGTCTTTTTTTTTCGGTGGGTTTTTTTTTTTCTATTTTTTTCCCCCGGGGTTTTTTTTGGGGGGGGGAAAAAATTTTTCGCAATTTTTTAAAATTAATAGTTTAAAATATTTTAAAAAAACCTAGCTTCCCTTTTTTTGCGCAATCTTTTTTAAAACTTATATTTAAATTGGTCCCTTTTATAGGGGGGCCCCAAAAATTTTAAATTGGGGGAAACCTTTTTTTATGGTCAAGGGGGTTTTTTCCCGGTGCCCTTTTAATTTTTTTTTTTACACTCGGTCATTTTTTTAAGGGCTTTTTTTTGGGGGTCACGGCGAACCTTTTTTTTTTTTGAAAAAAAAGGGGTGGTTTTTTTTAAAAAAAACAGGATAAAAACTTTTAAAATTTACCAGAAGGGGGGGGAAACACAAAACGGGGCCTCTTTTTATACAAGAATGAATAAATAAATAAAAATAAAAATTTATTCAAAAAAACGAATTTTAATTTAAAAAAAATTTAATAAAAAATTTTTTTTAAAACCTTTTTACTTTTTTCAGGGGAAAATTTAAAAAAGGGGAAAGGGATGTCTAAAAATAATTTTTTAAGGTTATTACGGGTAAAAAAAAAAGTTCTTTAACAATTTTTTTTTGCGGGGGTTTTTAAAGGGGGGGGACTTTTTTTTAGGGGGGATTTTTTACGTGGATTTGAGGGGGTCTGTAAGGGTACTTCCCGAATTTTCTTTTTATAGGGGGTGATTTTCTTTTTTGTTTCCAATTTCTTTTAAGCTTCAACCAGACTTTTGAGGGTTGTTGGGGGGTTTGGGACCTGAGGTTGTGGTATTTTGGGGCCTTTAAAGTAGGCCCCGTGGTCTTGGGGTTTTGGGGGAAAATGGGGGGTTTAAAAAGAAGGGGAGCTCCTCAAAAAAAAATTGTTTTGACATCCGTTTTCGGGGGGGGGGAAAAGGGAAAAAGCGACACTTTTTTTTAAAGTGTTGTTTGGGGTTTTAATTTTTTGGTTTTTTTGGGGGGGCCTTTTTTTTTCTTCCTAAGATTTTCTGAACTCTGAGATGGGGAGTTTGGGGAAAATTTTTTGGGGCCCTTTTTAAAGCCGGCAGGGGAGCTTGTTTAAAATAGGGGCTTCGCCAAACTCAAATTTTTTTAACCGCTGTTTGGGGAAAAAGAATTTTGGGGGGTGGTTTGAGGAGTCTTTCTTCCAAATGGGTCAAAAAAAATTTTCTCATGTTTTTTTTAATCAAAAAGGGGGGGGTTGGGGGTTTAGGTAAAAAAAATTTTGCGGTTTGGGGAGGACTGTACTATTTCTTGGCAATTGTTGGGGACCACGTTTCATACCGGGGTTTTAGTTTTTCATTTAGTTTTTTGCTGTTGAAAGGGTTGGTTTGAAAAGAGTTTTCACGTTACCTTTTTTACCGCCAGTTTTTTTGCCCGAGGGGGAAGGGGAAGGTAAAAAAAAAAATTTGGGGGGGGGGAAAAAGGTAAACTTCCCAGGGGGGGGTTTTTTCTCCCGTTTTTACCTTGCGAAAAGTTGTTTTTTAGCTTTTTTTTGGGGAACCCCTGTTCCATTTGGGGGGAAAATTTTTTCAGATGGGGGGTTGGGTTTTGGGGGAGGATTTTTTTAGTCAAAATTTTGGGGGCGGGGGGGCTTCCCCTTCTTTTTTTTTTTCGCGGGTTTGCCTTTTTAGATTTTTGGGGTTGAGGGAGGGGGCCAGGGGGGGACGGGAACATGATAGGTCGTTTTTAAGGGGGCTTTAGGGGGGATTTTATCGATGGGGGGGTTTTTAAAGCATCTTTTGTTTTGGTAGGGCGCTTTTTGTTTTTTAATTTTGGGCCTATTTGAGAAAAAAAAGGGCTAGGTTTTTTTTCCTAAGTTCGTCGATGGGTTTTTTTTTTTAAAAAAAATTCCTTTTCAAGAAAATTGGTTTCCGGAGTTTAGCGTATTTTTTTTTATGGTATAATGTTCCAGGTTTCCTTTTTTTTAAAGCCTTTAAAAGAAATTTTTTAAGGTTCGTGAGCTTGGTTTTTTGAAGGGGGACCTTTTCACAGGGGGTTTTTTGGTTGGGTTTTCACGATGTTTTTTGTGTAACAATTTGAAATTTTATTGATTAAAAAAAAAAAAATTTTGAGATCCGCCCCCACGAATTTCGCTCGCCTTTTCAATTAAAAAAAAAAATTCTTGGGGGAAAAGGGGCTCTGGGGGGTTTGAAAAAAAGAAAAATTTTGGAGTGGGGGGGACGTGTTTTTCCGTTTTCCCCCTTTTTTTACTCCAGGGGTCATGCATTTTTTTTTTTTTAAAAAAATAAATTAAAAAAAAACATTTTGCCAATTTTATCAAACATTGGGCAATTTTTCTTTTCAAATTCTCCTTTTTTTCCCCTTCTTTTGTTGATCCCCACACTATAAAATATTTTTCCGGGTTTTTCGGGGGCCGGGATCATATTAATCCTAAAGGGCCCCCGGGCCCCGTTTTGATAAATTTTTCCAGGTGATTATTTCCCCCCCCCGGGGAAAATTTTTTTTAAAAAAAACCCGGCCCCGTTTTTTTTAGTCGTAACTGGGTTTTCTTCCCAATTTTTGGGGATTACAAAATAAAATTTTTTACTGTGAATTAGAACTCGATATAAAATAGGTGAAAACATTTTGGGGAGGGGCGCGTTTTACCGGGGGGGCGGTCCAGGGGTTTCCACGTGCGTACCCAAGCCCCCCAAATGATAACGCCGAGTTATACCACGTTAGGGGGGGGGCCCCCCTAAAAGGGGTCATTCCCCCAAATTTTTTTTTTTTTTAAATGTTTTAGAAATAATATTTGTGGGGTCCCCCCAAAGGTAAAAATTTACCACGTGGGACACGAAAGGGCACCACAGGTATAAAAAAAACATTTTTAAAAACCCCTTCCCCTTTTTTACACGCAAAAATTTCTGGGAAAACGTTCCCAAAACCGCGCTAATTTTTTGGGAATTTCTCCCAAGCGTGGGGGTTGGGGGGGGGGAAAATTTGGGGGCGAACCCCCATTTTCCCTTTTTTTTCTCCCCTAAAAATTAAAGTTTTTGTAATTTTTTTGTTCCTTTTTTTCCGCTCTTTTTTTTTTAAAAACTTTTTTCAGTTTTTGTGGGGGCCCTATAAAAGGGGGGGGAAACGGGGATCGGTTTAACATTGGTTGGGGAAAAAGCTTTCCCAATCGGTTTTTGGGGGGGGGCCCTGTCGTTAGGGGGTTTAAACAATTGGGTTTTCCCCAAACAAAATTTTTTTTTTTCTTCTAAAAAAAAAACCCCTTGTCAAAAATCCCCCGGGGGGGATTTAAAAAATTTTAATCCAAAAAAACACTTCCGCTCGGGGGTAAAAAAAATTTTTAAAAATTCCCCCCCTCCTTATTTAAAAAAATTAAAAAAAAACCCAAATTTTTTGGCGCGGGCCCCGGGCCCCCTTTGTTTTTTGGGGTTTTTCGGGTTTTATCCGCTAGGCGGGGGGCGGGGGTTTTTGTTTTTTTTTTAATCCCTTTTTTTCTTTTTTTTTTTTTTAACTTAAAACGTTTTTTTAGCCCCAAATTTTAAAAATTTGTGATCATTTTCTAATTTTAGCCCTGCCCTTTTCCAGGGGGAAACAAGTTTTTTTTAAAACATTTTGGGGTAAAAAATACTAAAATTTTCATTTCGATTTTTTCCCAAAAAAATTAAAAATCGCAAGGTCATTTCAATTTTAGTCAGATTTTTAAATTTCTCTTAGGATTTTTTTGAGACCCGTTTTTAAAAGCCCCAATAATTTAAATTAAAGGGGTTTTGGTCCAATAAAAAAGGCCCCTCCAAAATTTTATAAAAATTTAAAATGGGGGCCCCCCTTTCTGACTTGAAAAAAGAAAAAAATTTTCTAAAAAAATTTTTTTTTTTTCCAGTTTGTAATAAGGGTATGGATTTTTGTGTACCAATTGCCAGGGGGGAAAAAACCTGTGCTCTAAAACCCATCGGGCCCTGACAAATTTGTTGGGCCCAGTCTTAATTTTATTGGGGGGGGACCAGTTTTTTCGGGGTTTTTTGGTTTGCTGTCTTTTGGTTAGGTTTTCTTAGGGTTCTTTTTCCAGTTCCTCAGGTTTGTAGGGTTTGTTTTTTTTTGGTTTAGGTTTTTGGTTTTATCCGGGGTTCCTAGGTTTTGTTAGGTTTGCTTTTTTTTTTTGGTTGGGTTTTTTTCTTGGGTTTTAATCCGTTCCTCGGGTTTTTGTAGGGTTTTTTTTTGTTTTTTTTTTTTAAAAGGTTTTTGGGGGTTTTACCCAAATTCTCAGGTTTGTAGGTTTTTGCTTTTTTTTTTGGGGCAAGGTTTTTTTAAAGGGTTTATCGATTGTTTAAAATTACTTTTTTAAGGGTTTTAAAAACCCCCTAAGCTCTTAAATTGGAATTTTTTAAAATTTAAAATTATTTTTTCAAAATTTTTTTGAACCGTTTTGGGGAAAAACAAATTTTCGGGGGGATTTTGGACGGGGGCTTTTTGGGGGGGAAACCCACGGGGACTGGCCGTTTTCATTTTTTTTTAAGCTCGCCCCCTACAGCCGGAAAAAAGGGGGTTTTTTTGGGGGGGAAAAAAGGGGGAAAAGGGGAAAAAGAAAAAAAAAAAAAGTTTCCCAAAAAAAAAAGGGGGGAGGGGGGGGGGGAAAAAAAACCACTTTCCCCCAAAAAAAGCAAAAACTTTTTTTCCCTAACCAAATCGCATCTGCTTCCCCTGCAGAAGGGGGGGTAAAATTTAAAATGTGTTTTTTTTTTAACTTTTTAAAGGTTTTTGGCTTTCTGTTTTAATTATAATTTTCATCTTTTTGGGATTTAAAACCGACTTTTTTTAAAAGCCTGGCTACAACCAAGTAAAAAAAATATTTTTTTTGTAAAAAAAAACTTTAAAAAACTGGGGTTTTTCCCCAATTTTTCTATTTTTTTGGGGGGGGAAAAAAAACGGGGCAGAAAAAAGTGGGGGAGGAAAGAAGTTTCGGGTGGGGGGGGGCAAAATTTTCGGGGGGGAGTTTTTACGGGGACATTCCTTACCGGGCATCGTTGGAAAAAAAATGGGGTTTTTTTTAGGAAAACGCGAGCTGCGGGATTGGGGAAAGGGGGGGGGTAGCGGTTTTTTTTTTTTTTTTTTTGATTTGGGGGGTCTTTCGTGCTAGTTTCCGTCAGAAATTCGATAATTAAAATAACAATGGAAAACATCACGCTCTTAAAAAAACCTTTTTTTAAAAAAAAAAAAGCCTCCCCATCGCCACAACCCCCAGAAAGGGGGGGGTAAATTTTAAATGTTCATTATAATTAATGTTTTTTTTTGGGGGACAATTTTTCCAAAATTTTAAATGAAAAATTAAACAGGCACTTTTCGGGGGTTTTTTTTTAACAGAGAAATTTTTTTTAAAAAAAATTGGGGGGCCGGGGGGGTAATTTTCTGTTTAAAAAAATTTCAGTTTTTCGAGTCAGATTTTTGGCGTAAACGTGGGGGGCCCAAAAAATAAAACGGGAATTTGTATTTTTTTTTCCAAAATTTCCCACAAGCTTAAAACCCCAAAAAAGGGGGGAAAGAGAAACCCTCTATGGTAAGTACATTTTTTTTTATTGGGGAAAATTTCGCAAAAATTTTTTCGGGAAAAAGAGGTTTCCCCTTTTGGTTTTTTTATTTTGTTTTACGGAGCAAATTAGTAAGTACTCAAAGTTGGACACCGCTCTTCTAGTTTTCCCCCTATGTATTTTCGAAAAAAAACCCTTAAATTTTTTTGGGGGATTTCGTCGAACAAAAAATGCGTACTTTCGAACTAAAGTTTTTTGAAATCTGGGTTTAAAATTTTTTTTTCCTGTTAGCTAGTCGAATAAAACGGGGAAAAAAAAATTTTTAAAAACTTTTCTAAAAAGGTTTTTTGGTTTTTTTTAACCGTGGTTGCTAGGAGGTTTGGGAAAAAATTGTTTTATCTGCCAGGGGGACTTTTGGGTGGCTCAGGCTTAGTTGGTTTAATTTTTGTTGTTTTTTACTGGCCCTGAGGTTGCGGAGTTCGAATCCCGTTGGGGGCCAAAAGATTTTCAAAAAATAGAGGGGGCGCCCGTTCATCCCCAAAAAAACCGGTTTGGGATGGTAGGGGGCTTTTTTTAAGAGCTGCGAAAAAAAATTTTTACGGTGTTTTTGGGGCCCGGGGGGGTTGGGGGCCCGGGGGATATGTTGGGGGCAGGGGGGAAAAATCTTTTACCGAAAAAGGCCCCGTTTCGCCCGACCGAAAAAGGGAAAAAAAGGGGGATGGGCCCCCCCTCTTCCTGTTTGCTGGGTTTTTCGCCCTTTTTTGTTGTTGTTGTTTGTTTTTTTGAAAACGCTGGGTTGTGGATTTTTGAAAAAAATTTGTTTTTTTATCGGCCATTGAACCCCTGCGATTTTTCTTTTAGGGGAAACCGGGGCAATTTAGCCTTTGGGTCCAAGCAGAATATTTTGCAAAACTAGGGGTACGAAAACCCGGGGGGAACTTTAAGTTGGGGGGGGACAGGGCCCCGGTAATTTTTCGATGTTGGGGACAGGGGTTTGATATCAAAGCCCAAAAACTAAAGGGTTGTCGAACCTATGGGGGACGTGTCGAACTTAAAAGGGGGAAGGGGGGAAAATTGGGGGGGGAGGGGGGGTTAGATGGGGGGAAAAAGGGGCTTCGCTCAAAAAATCAGATAAAAAGGGGGGGGGGGCCCTTTTCGGGTTTTTTACAGAAAAATGTGATATTTTTTTTATTTTTTTTTTAAAACTTAAAAAAAAAAAAAAAAACAATTTTAACTCTTAGTTGGGCTAGGGGAAGGGGATGGAAAAATTGTTCAGCAGGGGGAAGGGGGGACGGGGGGGTAAAGGGGCCCCCTGAAGGGGGGGCCTTTTTTTTAAAAAGGGGGGACGGAAAATCTCACAAAAAGGGGTCAAAACGTTTCCAAAAACCGCATGTTTCCGGCTTAAATGGTTTTTTGTTTTGCACTCGGGGGGGAATAAAACAAAACCTTTCTGGAAGCCCCACCCCTTTCCCCCGCCCCTGCTTCTAATCCGGGGGGAAAATATGAAAAAATTTTTTCTTTCCCAAAAAAACCAAAAATTAAAACCAAAAAAAAATATGTTAGCGGGGTTTTTTTTTTCAACAGATTAAAAGGGGGGGAAATTTTCTCCAAAAACGGGGTTTTGTAAACAGAGGGGGTTTTACAAAAGGGGGGTGGAAAATTATTTTTCAGTTTAAAAAAAAAAGGGTTTTTTAAAAAATCACCAAAAGGGCTCGGGGTTTTGAAAATAAAAAATTTATTTTAAAAAAAACCTGAAAGAGATTTTTTTGTTTCCCTTTAAATAAATTAAAACTTTGGGGTTTTTTTAAATTTTTATTATTGTTGGGGGGGGGCGGGTTTTATGAAGGGAATTTCCGGGACCCTTTTTTTTAAAAAAAAAGGGGCAGAAAAGGGGGGGCCCTTTGGGTTTTTTTGGTAAAAAATTTTTACCCAAAGAAAATTTTTTTGGGCTTTTTTTTTTTTTTGGGGGGCAAAGGTATAACTTTGGGGGGGGACGTAATTTTTTTTTAAAATTTTTTTAAAATTTTAAAATTTTTTAAAAAATTTTTTCAAATTTTTTTGGGGTGTCTTTTTTTGGGGTTTTAAAAAGGTTATGGGGGCCCGGGGGTTTTCCATTTAAAATTAAAAGGCCCAAAAGGGCCCCCCCCCAAATGGGTTTTTTGTTTTATTTAAAAAAAAAACAAAAATTTGGGTTTTTCATTTTTGGGGTTCTCGTTTAAAATGGGGGAGGGGGACTGAAATTTTGGGGGAAAAACCCCAAAAAAAAAAAAAATTTTAAATTTTTCAGGGGGGAAAGGGGGAAAAAAAAAAAAGGTTAAAAAGTTTTTTGGGGGGGGGACCAAACCAAAAAACCCCCAAAAAGGGCCCGGAAAACCCTTTGTTTGTGGGGGAAATTAAAATTCATTTTTTCCCCTAGTTTAGAGTTTTTTTTTCCAAAAAAATTCTAAGCCAAGCAAAATTTTAAATTTTTAAAAATTGGGGGGGGAAACCCTTTAAAAAAACCCTTATTAATTTAACCCCGGGGTGGGCCCCATTTGAAATACGATTTTTAAATTTTGTTAAAGGGGGAAACATTTTAAAAAATTTCGGGCCCATTTTTTTCCAAAATTATTTGAAAAATTTTTTTCGGGGGAATTAAAAATTTTTGACAGTTTGGGGAATTGGAAATTTTTTTCCCAGAAATTTTTTTCCCCCCTTTTATTGGGGCCGGGGGTTTTCTTTTTTTAACTGCCCAACAGTTTGGCATCATATAACCAAAATTTTTAAACCCAAAAATTCCCTTGGGTTTTTTTAAAGGGATTTTTTTTTTTTCTTGGGAATTTTTGGAAAATTTTGGGGCCCCCCAAGTCAAAAAAAGTTTCAGTTTTTTATTTTTTTAAAAATTTTTTTAACGGGGGGTTTTTTGGGGGAAAAAATTTGGGCTTTAAAAAAGGGTTTAAGGGTTTTAGCTTTTAAAAATTTTTTTAAAAACGGGGACTTTCGGGAAAAAAAAATTTGGGGGGGTTTCCCACCTTTAAAAATTTTAAAAACTTTGGAAAGGGGTTTTTTAAAAAAAAATTTTTTTTTTTTCTTGAGGGGGGGGGGGGGGGGGGGGGACTTTTTGAGGGTTTTTTTTTCCCCCGTTCCCAAAAATTTTTTCCCTTTCCCCTTTTTTTTGGGGAAAAAAATTTCAGTTTGGAGTTTTCGCCTGGGTTTGCCAAAATTTTGAGGGGTGCCGGGGGTTTTTTGGGAAAAGGGCAAAAAATTACCCTGTAAAAATTTTTGGGGCAAAAAATTTGGGACCAAAAAAATTTTGGGGGAACCAAATTTTTTAAAATTTTTGTTGTTTTTTTAAATTTTTTTGGGGATATTTTTTACGTTCTGGGTTCCCCTTGGGGAATTGATTTCTTTTCTAAAAAAAAAATTTGGGGGGGCCGGGGGGCCCCTTCCCAATGGGGGTTTTTCCAAAAACTTTTCCAAAAAAAATTTGGTGGATTTTCCCGGGGGGGTTTAAATTTTTAGTTTTTAAAAAAAAAGGGGGGGGGCCAAAAAATTACGGGCTTTTCCCGGAAAAACCCTTTTAATTTTTTCGGGAGGGGTTTTGGAAATTAGGGTTTTAAAAAAAATTTTTTGGGGGGGGAACCCCATTTTTTCCTTTCCCATTTGGGTAAAGTCTAGGGAAAAAAAGCTTCCCTTTTTTTTTGTTGGCAAGGGGATAATATTTTTCCGGGGGGCCCCTTTACCTTTTTTTAACTTAAACCAAAAAAACCCATTTTTGTTTTTTCGGGGGCCAAATGGCGGGGGGGCCCCCTTGGTTTCCAAAAAGGGTCAAAAAAAAAAAAAAAGCCCCCCCTTTTCCCCCCAAAAACCCCGTTTGGGAAAAGGTTTTTTTGGCCGCGCCCGGGGCGGCAGGTTTAAAAAAAAAACAGCTTTTATGAAAAGCGCTTTGTAGTTTTGGGGGCACTCCCAACTTCTCCCTCCAGAAAAACCCCCTTTTTCGGGCCCTTTCTTTTTGATTTAAAAAGGGACGGGGTTTAAGGAAAAAAGGGCGGGGACCCCCCCCCCCTTTTTAAATTTTTTTTAAAAATTGCCCTTTTTAAAATTTGGAAAAATTTTTTCTGGGTTTTTAAAGTGCCAAAAAAATTTTAAATGTTTGGGTTTTTTCTTTAGTTTTAATTTGGGGGTTTTTAATTTGGGTTTAAAAACCCCCTTTAAAAAGGGTTTTTAATTTTTTCCCCCTACCATTCCCCCAAGGCCCCCCAAAAAAGCTTTGAAAGGGCCAAGAAAAGGTTTCCCACCGGGGGGCCCCAATTGGGGGGCCGGGGAAAAAAAAAACGGGAGGGGGGGGGCGGGGGGGGGCGGGGGGGGGCGCCTATTTTGGCAAAGCAAAAAGGGGGCTTCGGGGTTTGGGGGAAAAAAAAACCTTTTTTTTTACTGCCCCCCCAGGGAAATAAAAAATTTAAAACCCCCCCGTTTTTTCCCGAAAAAAAATAAAAAAATAATTTAAAAAGATTTTAAAAAAAAAAAAAAACCCTTTTTTTTTTTAAACGGGGGGAAATTTAAATGTCTTTAAAAAGGGCCTTCAAAAAAAAAATTTTTTGGAAAAAAATTTTCCCCCCGGTTGGGGGACCCCGCCCGGGGGGCCCAAAAAACTAGAAATTTTCCCAATTCTTGTTTTTCTTTTCGTGGGGATTTTGGGGCCTTTGGGGGTTCCGATTTTTAAGAAATTTCTTTTTTTTGGGGGGGTTTCTTTCCGTTGTTTCGTTCGCAGGAGCAAAAAAAGGGATCTGGGGGGGCGGGGGGGGGACATGGGTAAATCAAAAAAAAAAAAATTTCGGGCAGGGAAAAAAAATTAAAAAAAAAATTGGCCAAGAAAAAAAAAAAAATTTTGGGGTTCCCAAAAAAATTTGGGGGGCCCCAAAAAGTGGTGTCAAAAAACCCGCAAATTTAAAAAATAGGGGGTTCCCCCCGGGGGTTTTTTTTAAATTTTATCGTTTTTTTTTTTTAACATCCCAAGGGGGGGGGCCCCTTTCCCCAAAACCTTACGGGGGGGAGGGAAAACCCTTAAAATTTTTTAAGGGGGGAAAGGGGGCCCCCCCAGGGAAAGGAAAAATTTGGGGGGAAAAAGAAGGGTTTTAAAAGGGGGTTTCCCCTTGGGGGAAGGGCGAGGGTTTTTGGGTGGGGGTTCCCCAAACCCTCCCAATTTAAAATTTTGGGTCCCCACCCATTATCAAACTTTTTATTTATTGTTTCCCCCACCCTTCCCCGGGGCCCAAAAACCCCCAAGATTTTGGGGGGGGGACAGTAGGTTTTTGGCCCCCGGGCCCAGGGGGACAGGGGTTTGGGCCAAAAAATTCTAAAAAGCGTTTCCCCCCCCGGGCAATTGCTTACGGGAAAACCCAAAAACCAACCCAAAAATTTTGGGGTTTTGGGGGGTTTTTCCCGGGCGGGGGGGGGGGAACTTTGGGGTTTTTTGTAAATAAAAAAAAACCTAAAAATCATGGCCCGGGAAAAAAAAAAAACCTTTCCTTTGTTTTAAGGGGTTTTTTAAAAAAAAACTTTTTGGAACAAAAAAGGGAATTAAACCCAAAGGTGGGAAATAAATTTTTAGGGGAGGTTCCCTTAAAAGGGAAAGGGGGGGTTTTTACCCCCCGGGTTTTTAAGCAAAAAACCCCCACCCCCGGGAAATTTTTTGGGGGGTTTCCCCCGGGGTTTTTTTTTAAACCACGAGGAAAGGCCTTTGGGGCTGGCATTTCCAAAGGGATTTTTGGGCCCGAAAATTTTTAGTGGGGGACTAAAAAAAAAACCCCCCCCCACCTTCAAAAAAAAAAAAATTTTCTTTTTTTTTTTGGCCCTTCGGCCCTTTTTAAACCCCTTTCCCCATCTTTTTTGTTGAATGGGAAAAATTGGAAAAAAAGGTTTTTAAGTAAATTTAAAAACCCACTTGTTGGTTTGTTTTTTAAAAACCCCAATTTTTTTTCCAAAAAGTTTTCCCGAATTTTTTCTTTTCCCCGGGGGGGTTTAAAAAAAAAAAAAATTTTTAAAAAAAAACAAAAAACGAAAATTTTTCGAAATTTCCTTTTAAACCAAAAAAAGGCCTTTGGGGGGACTCCCCAATGGGGGGAGGGGGTTTTCTTAAATTTAAAAATTTCGGGGAAATTTTAAAAAAAAGGGGGTTTGTGGGGGGGGCCCCGAAAAAAAAACCCTTTCGGGCCAAAAAAACCAAAAAATTTTAAAACAGGGAAAACCAAAAAAAAAGCCCCCCTTTCCCTTCCCAAGGTTTGGGGGCATTTTTTTTTGTTAAAAAAATTCCCCAAAAAATATTTATTGGGGCCTTTGTAAAACCATTCTTTTGGGCCCACCCCAATTTGGGCCTGTTTGGTGGTTTCCCTTTTTTTTTTTAAAAAAAAAATTTAAATTAGGGGACAAAAAAAAACCCCGGGGGGGGGGCCCCCAAAATTTTCCCCAAAAAAAAAACGGGCGGGGGAAAAAAACCAATCGACCAGCTCTTGGGGGAAAACCAAAAAAAATTGTTGGGCAAAAAACCGGGGGGAAAACGGGGTGGGGGCCCCCAAAAATTTTGATTTGAGGGGGGGGAGGGGGGGGTTCCCGGGAAAGGGAATTTAAAGGGGAAAAAACCTTTTTGGGGGAAAAAAAGGGTTTACCTATTTTGGACACCCCAAATTTAAAAACCGGGGCCAAAACCCCCCAAAAAAAACCCTTTCCAATACAAAAATTTTGGCTTTTCCAACCCGGGGGGAACCCCCAAAAACCAAGTATTTTTCCGGGGGGGGGTTTGGGAAAAAAGGCCTAAGGGGGGATTTTTATTTTTACCGGGGGTTTTGGGACTTTTTCCCGGTTTTATTTAAAGGGGGGGAGTTTGGGAATAAATTTTTTAAAAGGGGTTTAAACCGGGGTTAAACGGGGGGGGGCCCTGGAAAAAAGGGGGGGGTTTTTCCGGTTTTTCTGAAACGTTTTTAAAAAAAACCCCCGGGGAAATTTTCCGGGGAAAAAAAACGGGGGGTTTTTCCGGGTTCTCGGAAAAGGAAAAACGGGGGTTAAAACGGGTTTTGGAAAAAATTTTGGGGAGTTTTTGTAAAAGGAAAGGGGAAAAGGGGGCCCACCCAAAGAAACGGGGTTTCCCAAAACTTTTGGGGGCCCAGGGGAAAACCCAAAAGTTTCCCAAAATTTTTAAAAGTTTTTTTTCCCGAAAAAAAGGGCCAAAAAAAAAACTGGGTTCGGAAAAAGGGGGGGGGAATTTCCGGGCCCTTTCCCCGGGGAAACCGGGCTGGGAAAAAAAAACGGCCCAAAAAAAATTGGGGTTTGGGAAAAGGTTTCAGGGGGCGGGGTAAAAGTTTAATGATAATTTGAGGGAAAAGGGACGTTTTAAAATAAAAAAGGGTTTTTTAAAATTTTCCCCAAAAAAAATTTGTTTGGGTTTTGGGCCTTTTGGGCAGAAAAAAGGCCCCTTTCAGGGTAGGGGGGGGGGGGACAAAAACCCTTTCCCTAAAAAGGGGGCTTTTAAAAAAAAAAAACTGGGGAAAAAAAAATCCTGGGAAAAAAGGGGAACAAAAAAGGCGAAAAAGGAAAAACCCCAAAAAATTTAAAGTTTCTTTTTAAAATGTTTTAAAAAGGGGGGGTTTTTTCTTAAAAAAACGGGGGAAAAAAAGGGGGAAAAACCCCCTTAAATTTTAAAGGGCCTTTTTCAAAAAAAAAATTTGTTTTGGGGCCCTTTTTCTTTGAATTTTGGGGGGCCCGGGTTTAAAAAAAAAAGGGGGGATGGCCGGGAAAAAAAAAAGGGGGGAACCAAATGGGAAAAAAAGGGGGGTTTTCCAAAAAAATTTTTTTGGGGTTTTAATGCCTTTTTCCATTTTGAGGGGGGGGATTTCCCAGTTTTTTTTCCCAATGGGGGGGTTTGGGGCCACTTATTTTTTTCAGGGCAAAAAAAAACCCCAAAACGATAAAAAAAAAAAAAACGGGTTTTAAAAAAAGAGGAGGGCCCGGGGCCCAAGGGAAACCCGGGGAAGGGTTAAATTACAAAAAAAACCCAAAAAGGTTTTCCAAAAAGGGTTTTTTGGGGGAAAAAAAAAATCAGTTTTTTTGAAAATTGGGAAAAGGGCCCCTTTTAAAGGAAAAATTTTCCCTTGGGGGACAAAAAGGGTTTTTTGTGTGTTTTAAAATTTCCGGGGGGAAATTGGGTTTAGGGGGGAAAAGGCGTGTAAAGGTTTTTAAAACCAAAAACCTTTCCGGGAAACCTTTTTTTAACATTTTCGGGGGGACGAAGGGGGAAGGAAGGCTTTCCCCCGGGGGGGGAAAATTTTCCCTCCCCCCTATTTTTAAATAAAAAAAGGCGGGGTTTTTTTGGACGGGGGAACGATAAAGGGGGTTTTAAATTAAAAGAAGGGGGGCCCCAAAGGGGGGGAAAAACAAACTAAGCCCCCACCCAAGGGGAAAAAATCGGGGATTTTTGGGAAAAAAAAACGGTTTCCCCAAAAACCGGGGGTAAAAAACCACGGGGGCCCCCGGGGGAAAATTTTTACTTTTTCCCAAGGTTTGTTTTGGGCCCTTTTAAAAAAAAACCCAACTAAAAACCGGGGGAAATTTCGAAAAAAAAAAAGGGGGAAATTTAAAAAAACATATTTTTCCTAGGGCCCCCACTTGCCTTTTAATTTTTGGGTTTATTTTTGGGAAAGCTTTTTAAAACGAAAAAGTTCCCCCACGTCCCCCCAAAATCCCCAATTTTGGGCCCCAAAGGGTTTTTCTTTTTGGATTTTTTCCCCCCCTTTGTTAAAAAACATTTAAAGGGCCCCCCAAACCCCCCAAAAAAAAAAAACGGGAAAAATTTTCCAAAAATTTTCGGGGAAAAAAAAAAAAAAAATTGGGCCCGGGGTTTCCAATTTTCCCCCAAAAAAAGCCCCGGAAATTTTTTGGGGCTGGGGGTTAAAAATTTTTGGGTTTAAAAACCTTTCATTAAAAATTTTTTTGGGCCTTCTCGGTTTTCCTTTAAATTCAAATTTTTCTTTAAGGCGGGGGAAAGAAAAAGGCAATAAATTTTTTAAAATTTTTTAAATTCCCCGGGGAAAATTCCCGGCCAATCCCCTGGGAAAATTTTGCTTGTTTTTTAAAACCAAAAAAAACGGGAAAAAAACCGGGGGTTTTCAAAAAAAAAAAATTCCGGGGGGGAAAATTGGCTTTTTTCCCGGGAAAAACAAAAAATTCAGGGGAAAATTTTAAAGGGGAAAAAGAAAGATAATGCTTTTTGGGTTCCCAAAACTCTTGGGAGGGCTGAGAAAAAAATTGGGGCCCGGGAAAAAACCCCCGTTCTTTTTTTTTTAGGGGGATTTTTAAAAATTTTTTTTAAAGGGGGGCCCCATGGAAAACCCAAAATTGGAATTCTAAAAGGGGGGTTTAAAGAAAATTTTCCCATTTCAAAAAGGGGAAAATTTCCGGGGTTTTTAAGTCGGGCCCCGTTTGGGAAGTTTTGGGGGTTTGGGGAAAAAAATTAAAAAAAACCCCCCGGGAAAAGAAAATTGGGCCAATTGGGGGAAAAAAAAAGATTTAAATTTTAAAACCCAAAAAAATTTTTGGGGAAAAAATTTAAGGGGGGTTTTTAAACTTTTTGGGCTGGGGCCTTCTTTTATGGGGCCTTAAAATTTGGTTCTGGGGGAAAAAAAAATTCCCACCGGGTTTTCGGTCAAAAAAGGGGGGGGGGAAAAAAAAGGGGGGGTTTTACTGCCCAGTTTTGGGCCGATTTTAAAAATTTTTGGGTTTTTTTAATTTTGGTGGGGGCCGCCCAAAGGTAGTTTGCCATCTATTTAAAGATAATGTTTGGGGGGGCAGGGCCCCAAAAAGCGGGGTGGGTTTTCCCAGAAAAAAAAACCCCAGGGCCCCAAAAATTTTTGGCCCCCAATTTACCCCAAAATTCGGGAAAAAAACCAAAATGGGGGGGGTTGGGGCCTTTTTGGGGCCCAATTTTTAATTTTTTAAGGGCCCCCCCCCCCCCCCCCTTTGGGGGTTTGGAGGGGAAGGGGGGTTGTTTGGGTTTTTTTGGGTTTTAACCCGAAGTTGGGGGAAACCCCCCTTTTTTTCCCCTTAAAAGGCCCCTTTTTTAAAAAGCGGGGGATTTTTTTACCCGGGGGCCCAAAGGGAATTTTTTTTTTCCCCCACGGGGCCCGGGGATTGGGGAAAAAACGAAAAATTTAAAGGGAAAAAATTTTTTAAAAAAAATTGTTAAAGGGTTCAAATTTTTCCCTTTAAGGGTTGGGGCTTTTTTGGAAAAATCCCCCCGCACCGAAAATTTTTGGGGGCGGGGTTTTTTCCCCCAAACGGGGGGAAATTTTAGATTTTCCAATTTTTCCAAAAAATTAAAAGGGGAGGGTCTTTTAACAAAAACCGGGTTCCCCAAGGGTTGGGTTTTCCTGTGGAAAATTTTCTTAAACCAATAAAAACCAAATTTCCAAAATTTTCCCTTTGTATTGAAAAGGAAAAAAAAAAAAGGGATATTTGGGAAAAGAAATTCCCGGTTTATTTTAAAATTTTTAAATTTTTTAGAAAGCTTTTTTTTGGGGCCCCCAGGGGGGCCCATATTGGGTTTTAAGGGGCCCCCTTTCCACGTTTTTAGGGGGGGAATTTATTGGAAGGGGGAAAAACCCCCAAGTTTCCCCTTTTGGAAATAAACCCGGGGAAAAAGGGGTTTAGGGCCCAATTTTCCCAAAAGCCCCAGGTTTTTCCAAAAGGGCAAAAAAAGGGGGGGTTTGGGGAACTGTATTTTTTTGGTTTCGTTTTTTTTTTTTTCCTTTTTAAAGTTACACTTTTTTATTTTCCCTTTGAAATTAAAAAAAAAAAAATTTTTGGAAAACCTTTTAAAGGCAAAAAAAGGGGAACCTTTTTTAAATTTTTCCTTTTAACCCTTTTGTTCCCAAAATTGGGAGGGGGGAAACCCCTTTCCCCCCCCCCCCCGGTTTTAAAAAAACCGGGGAAATTTTTTGACCCCCCAAAAAAAGGGGGGGGGGAAGGGGCACAGGGGGGGGAAAACAAAATTTTCCCCCCCCAAAAAAAAAAAAAGGGCTGGTTTTGGGGTAAAACCCTTTCCCCCCTTCCCCCTTTTTGTCATTTTTTTGGGGGACCCCCGGGGCCCAAAAAAGGGGAAAAAAAAAACAGTCCCCCCCCCAAAAAGGGGTTGGGGGGGGGAAAAAGGGGAAACCGGGGGGAAAATTTGAGGGAACTTTTAACAAAAAAAAAATTTGGGCTGGCCCCGGGGGGCCATAGGGAAGGGTTTAAAAGATTTTTTCTTTAAAAAAATTTTTTACAAAAAACTAAATTTGTTTTTTATTTTCTAAGTTTTAAAAAGTTAAATTTAAGTTAAAAGTAAATTTTTTAAATGTATAATTTAATTTTAGTGCAAATTTTAGTTTATGTAGAAATTTAGCAGATTTATTACATTAATTAATAAAGTAGGATATTAATAGTTTTTATGTAAAATTAATTAATTTAAAATTTTAGGTGCAAAAATAAAAAAATTTCTTTTTTTAATGTGTGTATATTTAAACTTTAGGGGAAATTTAAAAATTTGTGTGAAAAACGGGATTTTATTTAGGGTTAAAAACGTGGGGTTATTTTTTCTTTAAATACCCAAAAAAAAAAATATAATGTCTAAAAGAAAACATAAATTTTAAATAAGTTATAAAAAAAAATTATAGATTTATTGTGTAAGTGTGAATGTGTATAATGAAAATTTTATTTATATTATTAAAAAGTAATATACCAATCATTATAACAGGAGTGTATTTAAATATTGTGATAAAAGGATTAAAGGTTTTTTTAAATTAATTGTGTATTTTTATTTAAAATGTTATGTGTATTTTTTTGGCCCCACTATTTTAAATCATAGATTTGTAGAGAAAAAAATTTTACTCCCCACAATTCAAAAATCAAAACCAGCATCATTTTTTAAATTTTTAGTACGAGATTTTATTTTTTCAAAAGACCCGAGAAGAATTTGGCATTAATTTTTTATGTATTAGTTTTTAATTTTTTAAAACGGAAAAAATTTTTATTTTAAAAAAAAAGTTTTATTTTTTATAGTTTTTTTAAAAAGGGGGGTTTTGGGGGTTTGTTTAAAAAATTTTAAATTAAATATTTTCCCTAAAAAATAATTTTTTTGGGGTTTCCCCCCCCTTTTTGGCCCAATTAAAACGTTATTTTTCCCCAGCGGGGGGGGGGCCCCCAGGGGGGGGAAAAAATTATTAAAAAAAGCGTTCCCCCCCGGGCATTTTTTTGGGGGACAGAAAAAAAACCACACAAAATTGGTTGGGGGTTTTTTCCGGCGGGGCCCTTTGGGGGTTTTGAAAAAAAAAAAACCTTAATCAACTGCCGGAAAAAAAAAGGGCCCTGTTAAGGTTTTTTTTTAAAACAGAACAAAAAATTTTTCCGTAAAAATCAAATGGGGCCCTGGGGGGGTTTTGAAGGGGTTTTTTCCCCGGGTCAGCAAAAAAACCCCCACCGGAAAGGGGCTCCCACGTTTGTTTACACGGGAGAAATTTTCTGGGGGCGGGCCCCACTCCGGGGGAGTGCCGAAATTTTTAGGGACTATAAAAACCGCCCCCACCTTCAGAAAAAATTTCTTCGTTCTTTGTTCCGCCCTTTCAGTCCTTTACTCTTTTTGTTCAAATCGAAAAAATTTTTAAATTTTTTTTTAAATTTAAAATTTGTATTTTTTTTTTTAAAAGTTTCTAAAATTTCCCGAGTTTTTCAAAACATTAACAAAAACAAAAATTTAACAAAAACCAAAAAAAATTTAACCCTAATTAAAAACCCTTTTAAATCCTGGAGGTCAATCTTTTTAAAATTTAGTTCAAAGTTTAAATTTTAAAAAATTTTTTTCGGGGGTTTTTTTTTAAATTTTTTCCTTTCTGCGTTGATTTTTTTCGTTTTTTTTTGGTTTTTTTGGGTTGGTTTTTAAATTTAAAATGTTGGTTTTTTAAAAAAAGATTTTCTAAAACCCAATCGAATTTACTAAAGGGTTTAAAATTTTCTTTTTCTTGGAAATTTTTTTTAAAAAAAACCTTTTACCAACTTTTTTTCCCCCTTTTTTTTTCCCCTTTTCCCCCACTGTCCCCATGTAAAAAAAACTTTACCCGTAAAACGTACCATTTTTTACACTTTTTCCCCCTTTTTCCTGAAAAAACGAAAATTTTTTTTTGGGGATGGGCCCCTATTGAAAAAAAATTTTTTTTTCCTAATTTTTAAAAATTTTTTTTCCCGGGGAAAAAAAAATTTAAATTCCAGTTTTTCAAAGGGGGGGAAATTGAAATTTTAACCCGAACCAAAGGGGCAAAAACAAAAACCTTTTAAACCCCAAATCAATCCGGGGGGGAAACCCCCCCGAATTTTCCCCAAAATTTCGGCTTTTCCCCCCCAAAAAAGGGGGTTTTGGGGGGAAAATGCACACCCCCCCCCCAAAAACCCCCCCAAAATTTTTACCCTTGTATCCCCCCCCCCCCCAAAAAAATACAAAACCCCCCCCAAATAAAAAAAATTTAAAAAAAAAACTAAAAACAAAAAAATTTGGGGTTCGGGGAAAAATTTAAAATTCAGTCCAGTAAAACCAAGGAAAAATTTTTACTTTTTTTTGAAAAAAATTAAAATTTTAAGTCAATCTATGATGGCAATCTATGTCTCATACTCTCTAAAATATTTTTTTTTTCGAATTTGTTTGTCCTCGTAGGAAAAAATCTGTGCAGTAAGCATATCTTTGGATATAATAATGTGCAGAAGTTTGATCTCTTTACTCATAATTTAAGATTCCTTAAAGGAATGCCAGGTAGAACTAATTTTCCTTGCTCATTCCGTATTATTACAATTATGGGGTAAAATCTTTCTCGATGTCCATTAATAGAACGAAAAACATTTCATACAAAAAACTTCGTTAATTCTATGGAACGTTAGGGAATAAAGAAACTTGACCTGAAGCTGAAGGAAAACTGACCTCTATGGCCAATTTTTTAAAGGCACCAAAATGGAGGTAAATCACGGCATTTTTTGTTCACATCGTCATCAATGAATGAGAATTAAATAGAGTCGAAAGCTATAAAAAAATGTTAAATGTTCGCTTCTTTCAGGCCGGTCACTTCTGTTAGCAGATAGTCAACAAAGCGGAGTGAGGGACTCAAACAGTCAACATGTTAAAAAATTGATAAATCTGAAGAAGGAACCGTTCTGACAGAAATTTTAAATATTGTTGAAGTAGGAAAAAATCCATTTTTTTTGTCAAATTCAAATTGAAATATGAAGCACGTATATCGTTTCAAAGGGACAGGGATAGATACTATCTATGTTATAAATTAAATAAACTTTTAAAAAAAGTAAAATTACTGTGGGGTGTGACTCAAATCCATTCATTATGAATTTACCGTCCTCAATCATTTGATATCAAGAATCAATCTGTATCGCAAGATTTTATATCAAATTTACAAAAAATATTTAAATGGACCAGAAACTATTTCTACTATCTTACAAGAAAAACGACCAATTGTGGTATATTCATCGCTTTCAACCCCCATGGTATATATGATAAATGATTTTATCTATAATCTCATGTTTACTCCCGTAAATGGACGCGTTAAACTTAAAACGTCTTCAGACTTCAAACGCTAATTAAAATTGCTTCTTACAAGCACAAAGAGTTTCGCTATGATAATAAATAATTTGGCACGGTGACAACAAAATATCAAGTATCACACCATCTGTTTTTACTCTTGCAAATTCATTATCATTCTGTTGGGCTCAGTTAAAAGAATAAAAACTTGGTTAAAATATCATCTGGAGTCCAAGTTTGGGAGAGAAACTGGATCTCATTGTCAGATACTTTCTCTGAACATTTACATTGTCTAAAACAACAGTGCGAACACTCGCAAACTCACGGGGACAAGAATTCTTTTTCTCCTGTTTCTTCTCACGTTCACTTTCTGTTGCTGGGTTCTCTCTGGATCTGGAGACAGGGGGGACGAGACCGAGCTGGAGCGGGTGAGTTGGATCTCACTTCCAGCTGGTGAGTGGGACCGGGACATCACACCGCTCCTGCCAGTTTCCATACAAATCAGGTTACAAAGGGAACTCACGTCGCTCAACGAGGCCAGCTCCAGTTCGTTGGTACCTATAGACCCTCTCTCCCACACGCTGTACGACAAGTTTGATATGTTTCCGCTCTGAG
>NW_026971877.1:0-24442 GCF_026151205.1 Bolinopsis microptera | reverse complement strand
GAAATTTTGGGGGGGAAGGGGGAAAAAAAGGGGGGGACAGGGGGGAAAAAAAAAAGAAAAAAGGGGGGACCCCAAAAAACCAAAAAACCATGGGGGGGAAAAAACAGGGGGATAAAGGGGGAGAAAAATGGAGACAGAGGAGACAGGGGACAGGTTTTCTCAGGAAAAAAAAAAACCCGCCCAACCCGCCGCCCTCCCCCCCGCCTTTAAGTTTAGTTTTAAATTTAAAATTGGGGTTTTGTATTTACTTTTAAATTTCCTTTTTCCCCCTTTTTTTTTATAGCCTTTTTTTAAAAAAATTTGGGGGGACTAAACGGAATTTTAAGGGCGTGAAAAATTTTTTATTTTTTTTTAAAATTTTTTTTTTTTTTTAAAAATTTTTTTTAACAACCAAGCAAAACCTTGTTCTAAAAATTTTGTTTAGTAAAATTTTTTCGGGGGATCCTTTTTTTGAAAAAAATTTCATATTTTTTGTTTTGACCAGTTTCTGTTTTTTTCATTTTGCCCCCCAGTTTTACAGGGTTTTTTAAAAGTTCGGAAAAACCCTGGCCCTTTGGGGGTATAAATTTTTCACGTACAAAAAAAAACATTTTTAGCAATAGGGAAGTATCGGGGTTTAACCCCCCCTATACAGTTATTATTTTTTTCATTTGTTTTTTTCTTTTGGGGGACTTGATGGGAAATTAAAAAAAAAACCTTTCAAGGCGGGTTCTCAAAGGTGGGGGGGCTTACCCCCCAATACCATTAGCTTCTGTCCCCAAAAAACATTTTTTTAAAAGCTTTGAAGTATCGGGTTTTCACCCTTTTACAGTATTTTT
The DNA here is from genome assembly GCF_026151205.1 of Bolinopsis microptera. Lineage (NCBI taxonomy): Eukaryota > Metazoa > Ctenophora > Tentaculata > Lobata > Bolinopsidae > Bolinopsis > Bolinopsis microptera. The sequence continues at coordinate 23,624 of NW_026971877.1, read as the reverse complement.
ATATTTTTTTGGTTATCTATAGGGGGGGACTTGATGGGGGTTTTTTTTAAAAAAAGGGCCCAAGGGGGGGGGGGTTTAAAAAGGTGCCGGAATTTTCCCCCTTTTACCCATTAGTTTTTCTGCCTCAAGACGTTTCCTCATAACCTAGTAACCCAAAAAATTTTTTTTAAAAAGGCTAAAAAAGGAGAAAACCCCCCAAAAAATTTACTTTTTGCCCGACCAGTTATCCAGAAAAGTATTTATCTTTGTTTTTCAATTTTAAAAGGGGGTCGTCTGTCATTTGGGGGTCTGTAAAGGCCATTAAAGGGGGTTGGTTTTGGCGTTTTAAAAAGTTTTTAATTTTTAAAAAACTTTTAAAATTATATTTATTTTTGTTTCCGTTTTTTGAAAAGTTAATTCTTCCCCAGGTGGGAGGGTGTTCTGGGGAAAAGTTGGAAGCGTTTCAAAAAATTTTTAATACACGAGGATATTTAGTACTGGGACACAAATATGGGGAAACGGGGGTTTAACATTCACTAATTAGTTCCAATCATTAAATTACTAACCAAGTTTAAAGTCAGGGTTTGATGATGATGATCGTGTGGTAACGAAACATTTCTAAATATAAAATATTTTTCCCGCACCAATTGGGTATGTTTTAAACCAGCTTTAACACGTTTTGCTTTTGGCAGCGGGGGACTCTTAACTGTTATGGTGTCAACTGTAAACCCTTGTGGTTCTTTTTACACGGCGTTTATTTTTCTAGAAGCCAAAATTTTTCTAGGGGAATAAGTTAATATAAAGAAACACATATTATATAAAATATTAAAAAAATTTTTAACTGGGACGTAGCGTGTAACACAAAATATAAAATATAGGATTATGAAATTTGTTTTGACCTTAATTCTTAAAAATAAAAACCACTAAAAAAGGGGGACTGAAAACAATTGAATTTTCTTTTGATATACTTTTGACTGTATAGGGTTTAACTGTATAGCTATAAATTGTACAATGCGATTCTTTTGTTTTTCCCACGTTTAAGATTAACTTGAGGGGATTATTCTTATTACATGGCTTTAAAAAATTAAATCAGGGGGGTCGCTTTTTGAATTCACCCCACGGCACAAATTTGAACCCGCGATTGGGTTTTAAAAAGGTGTTTAAAGACCTTTACGGGTTATTCCAATTAGCCACAATTTTGATTTGGAAGAACTCTTTTTTCATAAGGGATAATGTAATTCAGTTTAATGGGGGGGGGGGGGGGGGGGGGGGGGGGGGGGGGGGGGGGGGTGGTGGGGGACTTTGTTTTTCCCCAATGTCCCCCCCCTTATCTTTCGAAAAAAAAAAAAAAAAGGGACTTTGGGGGGGGAAAATTTGGGGGGGGGACTTTGGGGGGGGGGGAAGGGGGGGACCCACACTTTTTGGGGGGACCCATTGGGGGGGGACTTGGGGGGGGGGGGGACATTGGGGGGGGGGGCATTTGGGGGGGGGGGGGGAAATTTGGGGGGGAAAGCTTTTGGGGGAAAGGGGGGGGGGTTTGGGGGGGGTGGGAACCTTTTTGGGGGGACATTGGGGGGGCCTTTGGGGGGGGGGAAAAATTTTGGGGGACTTTTAAAAATGGATTTTTGGGGGGGCATTTTGGGGGGGGGGGGGGGAAAAGGATGGGAAACAGCTTTTTGGGGGGGGGGATTCCCCCCCCCCTTTTTCCTCCCCCTTTCCTTTCCTTCCCTTTCCCCCCCCGGGGTTCCTCCTCAGTCTTTTTCTCCTCCTCATTTTGTTCTCCTTTTCCTTTTTCAGTCGTTCTCCCCCTCGTTCCTGAGTCCTTCCTTTTCCTGGGTTTCCCTTCCCCTGGGTATCCTTCCCCCTTCCCCCTTCCGTTTTTTTTTTCCCTTTTCCCCTCCTTTCCCCCCTTTTTCCTTCTCCAAGTTCACCTCCTCAGTATTCCTCCTCGGGTCTTTTCTCCTCCAGCCATCCTCCCCCAAAACCTCCTCCCAGCCATCCCCTCAGCCTTTTCCTCCCTTTTACTCCTCATTTTACTCCTCAGTTCCTCCTCCCTTCATTTTTCCCCATCCTTTCCCTTAGTCCCCCCTCCTCCTACCTACACCCTTTTTCCTCCCCTTTCCTTTCATTTTCTCCGGGGGAGTTCCCCTGGAGTTCCTCCTTTTCTTGGGGTCCCCCCCCTCCTCCTGGGGGTTTTCCTTTCCGGGGAGTGTTTTCCTCCTTAGCCCCTTCTTCCTCCCCCTCTCACCCATTTTCCTCCCAGTTTTCCTCCTCCTCCTTTTTTCCCCTTCATTCATCTCCTCTTTCAGCCTCCTCCTCAGGGGGGCCTTTTTCCCTCCTCTTCTTTCCTCCCCTTTCTTTCTCCTCAGTCCTCGGGTCCTCCTTCCCAAATCCTTCCTCGTCAGTTTCCTTTTCCTTCCCCCTCATTTTTCCCCCCCCCCAAATTTCCCCCCCTTTTTTCCTTCCTCCTTTTTTCATTCCCCTTTTTTTCCCCTCCTCCTCAGTCCCCCCTCCTTTTTCATTTCCTCCAATTTTTCCCTCCTGGGGTCCTCCTCCGGGGTCATTTTTTTCCTTTTTTTCCCCCACCTTCTCCTTTTTTCCCTTTCCTCAGTTTTTCTTTCCTTTTCCCCCCCCTCCCATTCCTCGGGTCACCCCTCCCAGTATTTCCTCGGCCCCTCCCTTTTCAGTCCTTCCTTCGTTCCTTTTTCTAATTTCCCCCCCTTTCCTTTTTCCTCCCCCCTGAGTTTCCCCCCTTTTGGGGGTCCTTCCTTCCTCCCCCTGGTTTTTTTTCCTCCTCCTTTTTTTGGGGTTTTTCCCTTTTTCCCTTTTTTCCTTTTCCTCCAGGTTTCCCCCCTCCTCCTTTTTTCCCCCCTTTTTTCCCCCTTCCCCCCTTTTTTTCCTCCCCTCCTTCCTTCCCCCCCCGTCCCTTTCCCCCCCCGGGGGGGGGTCCCCCCTCCGGGGTTTTCCTCCCCTTTCCTCCTCCCTCAGTCCTTTTTTCCTCCCCCTTCTTTTTCCCCTTTTCGTCCCTTTTTCAGTAATTCCTCCGGGGCCATTTTTTTCCTTTTCAGCCATCCTCCTCAAACCCATCCCTCCCCCCCCTTTTTTTCTTCCCACCATTTTCCCTTTTCAGTACCCCCTCGTTTTTCCCCTCAGGTCCTCCCCCCCCCTCAGTCCTTTTTTCTCCTTTTTTTCCCCCCCTCCTCCCTTCCTTTTTCACCCTTTCTCCTTCCTCCTCCCAGTTTCTCTGGGGTCCTCCCCTCCCTGAGTCCTCCCCCCCCCCCCCCCCTTTCCGGGAGGTCCTCCCCCCCGGGGGTCCCCCCCTTTTCCTTGGGTTTTCCTCCCCCTTTTCTCCTCCTCGTCCTTTCTCCTTTCCTCCCCCCCACCCCCCCTTTCCCCCTCGCCCCCTCCCCCCTCCCATTTTCCTTTTTTCCCTTTCACCCCTTCCTTTCTTTCAGCCCCTTTCCCCTCCTGGGTTTTCCTTTTCCCCTCCTTTTTTTTTTCCTTCCTCCTTCTTTTTTTCCTCTTTTTCCTCAGCCCCTCCCCCTTCCCTTTTTTCGGGGTTTTTCCCTTTTCCCCCTTCCTTTCAGGTCCCCCCCCCATTTTCCCCCTTTTTCCTCCTCCTATTCAGTTTCCCTCCTTTTCCTCCTCCTCGCCCCTTTCCTCCTTTTTTTCCCTTCTCATAAAGTTTCCCTCCTGAGTCCCCTTTCCGGGGGGGTCTTTTCCCTCCTCCTGTCCCTCCACTTTTTTTCCTTTTCTTCCTCTCATTTTCTCTCCTTCATCCTTTCCCCCCCCATTTATCCCCAGTTTCCCTCCCCTTCCCCAGTCCTCCTCAGCCCCTCTTGGGGTTTTTCCCCCCTCCTCCTTCCCCTGAGTCCTCCCTTTTCTTTTCCTTTCCTTCCTTCCCTAGGTTTCCCTTCCTTTCCCTTTTTTCCCTACTCCTCCTTTTTTTCCCTTTTCCCCCCTTTTTCCTTTTCCTCCCCTTTCCTTTTCCCTCCTTCCCTCCCTCCTCCTCCCCCCTCTCAGTTTCCCTTTCTCAGCCATTTTTCCCCCAAGCCCATCCCCCCTCGGTCCCTTCCCCTCGGGGCCCCCTTTCTTCCCCCTCGTTCCTTCCCCATCCGGGGGGTCTTCCTCCTTTTTTATCTTTCCTTCGGGGTTTCCTTTCCTCCTCGCCCTCCTCCTCCATCCTTTCGTTCAGTCTTTTTTTTCTCCCAGTTCCTCCTCCATTTTTTTTTCCCCCCCTCCTTTCCCCTATTTCCAGTTTCCTCCCCTTTTCCTCCTTCCCCCAGTTCTCCTCTTTTCCTTTTCCCCCTTTTTCGTTCCTCCTGGGGCCCTTCCTCCTTCCCTTTTTTCCTCCGGGGGGGTTTCCTTTTCCTCGGGGGTCCTCATCCCCCTAGGGTTCCCCCCTTTTTCCCCTTTCCCCTTCCCCCCCCCATTTCCTTCTTCCCTCCTCCCTTTTTCAGTATTTCCTCCTCGGGGTCCCCCTCCTCAGGGCTTCCTTCCTCAGTATCCCAGTTTCCTTTTCCTCTTTTCCTCTGTCCTCCTCAGTCCCTTTCCCGGGTTTTCCCCCCCTTCCGGGGGGTTCCCCCCCCTTTCCTTCCTCCTGGACCTCCTTTCCGGGTTTCCTCCCCCCCCCGGGGGGGTTTCCTCCTCCTCCTAGGTTTTCCCCCCCCAGTTCTTTTCCTTCCGGGGGCCAAATTCCCCCCCCAAAAGCCTTCCTCCTTAAGCCATTCCTCCTAAAAGCCTTTCCTTTCCTTATTTTTATTTCCTCCAGTCCTCCTCTTTTCTATTTCCTCCTTTCCAGTCCCTTTTTTCCCTGGGTCCTCCTCCTGGGGGGCCCTCATCCTCCTCCTTTTTCTCCTTCCGGGTTTCCTCCCCCGGGGGGTTCATCCTTCCTCCTGGGGTTCCTCCTTTTCCCCCAATTTTTTTACATTTCACGTCCCCCAGTGTTCCCAATGTCCCCCAAATGTCCCCAAAAAAAAAGGGGGTTTTGTCTCCAAGGGTTCCCTTTGGTTTTTCCAATGTTTAAAAAAAAAGCTTTTGTTTTCCAAGGGGTTCCCCAATTTTGGGTTTCCCCGGGGGGAACATGTCCTTGCACCCTTTTTTTTCAAAAAAAAAGGGGGGAAAAAAGGGGGACATTTGGGAAGACATTGGAAGGGGGGGGACATGCCCACCCCCCCCCCCCTTTAATGGGTAATTTTTTACTGATTTAGAGTTTGTCATAGTGGCAGTTTTTTAGAGTTTAAAAAATGGTAGTTTTGTTTTGGTTTGGTTTAGGGTCTTTCCCTTTTTTATTTGAAATCTTTAGTATTTGGGGGCCAAATATAGTTCATTTGCCATACTTAGTGGAGTATTTTAAAGGACTTTAAGGGGTCACTTTAATATCAGAGTTTAAGAACCCATCAATTTTATTATTATTATTTTTTTCACAAAATGTTTAAAAACAAAAAATTGTTTTCCCCCCAGTACATGCACATTGAAACTTTTTGGAAGAGGGGGTTAAAGCCTGCCACGAACGAGGGGTTTTGAGGAGGGGAGGTTAAAAAAAGCTATGGTCAAATGAGTTCTTTTTCTGGAGAATCCCTGCAGGTTTCCCGCTAGAAAAAGATTCCTGGCCGGAGGTTTAAAAAACCAGGCCGGAAATCCGACCCTGATCCTTTTTGGGATTGAGGACGGAAAAGTTTATGGAGTGTTAAAAAAACCCGGATGAGGGAAAGCAAAAACCGGGGTTTATTGGGGATATGGGTACCAGAAGCTGTCTTTCTTATTCTTAGATAATATCTTGTTATTACTTTCTAAAGTTAAGATTTTTTCTAAATTTAAGAACGGTTTTTTTCTTTAAACATACATCGGGATTTTACGATTGCATCGTATTGTAATGCTTCAATTCCTTATGGGGACCGTAAAGGTTAGTTGGGATTAATTATTTTCCTGTTGATATTGGGCATATCCGGGTTATTGCCCTTTTTTCCTCCATTAACTTCACATTTTATGGGAATTTTTCATTGTATTTTTTTTGATAGGTTATGCAAAACTAAGTTTTTTATTGATGACGTGGTTCCAAAACCCGTTTTTTTAGGATTTTTGTTTTTTTAATCTTTTTTAGCTTTTTTTAATCTCACCCAAAAAAGGGTTGATAAGGTTTTTAAATTATCCCCCTAACATTCTTTTTGGGCCAGTTAAAAGGGTTACCTCCCAGTGGAAAAAAAATGAAGGAATTCTTTTTTACGTTTTTTAAAAAATATCAGCCTTGTGTTTTGTTTCCCCTTGTTTAGCCCTACGACTTGCAATGAAAAGTTTGTTCCCCCACAATGGCAAAAAAATTTTATTAAAAAGTTTTTATGGGAAAAATTTTAATGGAAATTGATATTTTAAAGGGAAAAACTTATTTGAATATTTCGATGAAAAATGGTTTTATTGTTCAAGGGGTTTTGGGAAAAACAATAATATAATTGTATTTTGTAATTGCTTTTTCAACGAAAATTGTTTACCTTTAAAATGGAAATTTCCCACTATTAGCTATATTTTTTTTCCAGAAAAACAAAAAAATGCTTTGGTCCACAAAAATTTTCTAATTATTGGTTAAAAATGTATTACACGCAAAAATGGTTTAATTTTAAAAAAAATTCAATTTAGTAAAAAACTGAAAATAAAAATCAAAGAATGGGAAAGGAAATTATTATATTTAATATTTGTTTGGGGAGGCTGGACCGTGATTTTATATTCCAAAGGAAAGGTATGGGGCGTGGGGCGTGAAGCAGCAGTTGGACTTGATAAAAAAACCTACATCAAACCGGGTTCCCACCATCTCCCTTACCATGCAGTTGCTGAAGCGATAAAGGTCCTCAAGAAGGTTTGGCTACCCAGCGCCTGGATGAAATCAGCCTGGACTGGAAAACTTACTCCTGGAGGAATGTACTAAAACATGGACAAGAAAATTGCAAAGCCACGCTCATCGCGTTTGGCACTTGGTGAGAAGTTCGCCCGCGGGGTAAACCCCGCCCTGTCAATGGAATCGGCCGCGCACACACCCGGACTCTCCGTTGTTACGTGTTGTGAAGCAGCGCCAGCAAGCCACACTAGTGTTGGATAACAGCCTGGTAAAGAGTGAGAGTGTGTTACGGAGGTGGTAATCTGGGGGCTTACCTGGGTTCGACACCAGGGGGGGAACCTCAAAGTTAGCCGGGAAGTGATAGTTTAAAGGGGAGAGTAGGGGACCCTAAAAACGCCTCTACCTCCCGTCTAGCGCAAACATTGGACCGCCCTATCCCAAAACATATCCCTAACACTGGGGCAATTACATCTTGATCGTACAGTTGAACGAGGCGTTTCAAAGTTTAAACAAGGGAAAGAGCAAGCTAAATCCCAGTTTACTGGGGGCTGATTTAGGAGGAAGGAACTGGGGAGGAGGAGGTGGGGAAGAAGGAAGGTGGACAGGTGGGTTGTAGAGAAAGCAGGCAAGCAATCCTTCACTAAACATCACGACAACCAAAAAGTTACTGAAAGCTGCTCTCAGAGGGGATCTGGGTTGTGCTGGTGATGATAATTATGGGGGTTTTGAATCTGTGGTTTCTTGCTTGATGTTATGGCCAGGTTTAAGTTTGGGCTGGGAGTAGATGGAGGGAGTTCCGTGATGGGGCGGGCCCCCAGGGACAGGGATAACCTTGTTAAAACGCATGGGGCTGGAAACACAATTGCACTTGCCAAAACACACCAGTGTATCCCGGGTCCAGTTTAACCGCTTGCGGTTGCTGTGTTTGTTTGGGACCACGAGGGGAGGGTGGGAATCGCAGAGGTCTTGCGCCACGGGCGGCCTGGGGTTACTGAAACTCACCAAACTTAGTGCTTACAGCGCTTGAGTGGAAAAACAACTCCGAGCTTCTTGCAAAGTGGGCCATCGCCCAATTCCCTTTCCTTCTGTCCTGCTGATTCAAAGTAACACGCTTGTACAATCCCAAATTACGTGTCCCAAAACACGGAGTCTCAAACTTCCAAGGGCCTGCAGTTGGAAACGGGAGGAATCTGCCTATGAAGCACAAATTTCTAAACCCAGCCGCTAACGCAAACCACTTGCATATTGGGTGGCCGGCCCCTTCCTTCCCGCGGAGGCTTTTGGCCTCCTCCGCAAACGTTTAGTATCCCCCTCCAGGAGGTGTGATTGGGTTGCGCAATGGATTTCCACCATGGGGTTATCTTACCAATTGGGTCCCAATCATGTCCCGCTTAAGAACCGCTTCTGAGAACGTGGGATTTGGGATTTTGTTCCTCAATAAAGATGGGTCACCTCTAATTCGTGAGATGGGGATGGTGGCTAAGGAACCCCCCAACATGCCTGGTTGGGCGTCGTAACACAAAAGCTTTCTTACGAGCAGATTTGCTGGTATAAGATGCTGCATCTACTTGATATGAAACCTGCGGACCGACAAACCTTTATTTAAATTTTAATGCTGCATCTTATTTTCCATTATTCAGTTTGTACGGTTTTCTAATCCAATATTATTGGGATTATCATGTGCTAATTTTGATTTTTTAGGGGTTTTTTTTTGTGGTTTAGGGAAAGGGGGGACCCGGAAATTTTATTTGTGTTTAAATTCTTCCTGTAACTTGGAACCCTTTCCCATTAATGATTGAAGAAGTTATATTGAGAAAAAAGAGATTGGTAATAAAAATTTATAGTAATAATTTGTTATAAATATGGTGCTTTCTTCCAAAAGGAAGTAAAGTATACCAAAATTTTCAATGGACATAATATTTTTTTTTTCGCTCAGTTTTGCATAAAAAGATGTTTGGATTCGAGGTTTTAATTTAATGTGTTTTTGATTAATTTGTTTAATTAAATTCAATGTGTGATTTCAAGTTTTTCCTTTGTTGTATTCGTTATGTTTTTATCACAAGGGAAACAAAATCAAAAAATCGCGGGGTAAAACTTGGAACAGAGGGGCGCCGGTGTCGCCGAAACGTTGATTTTCCTAACGCGGACCTGTAAAACTACTTACATTATTTGTTTTTAAAATCACCCCAAGCGCGGGGCGCCGCGCGCTTGGTAACGTGAGTTTTTCCTGTAGCTGAAGCGCGTGGTTTTAAGACAAAATTACTTGCCGGGCGCCAACCCACGGTCCTCCCCCATCCGATTTTCGATGTTTTTGGTTTTTCATGCTAATTTTTACGATATATTAAAGTCTATATATTAAATTTTGGAAATAACCTTTCCATTCAAAAATGAGGGTTATTAAGTTGTTTGATCCGGGAAGAAAAGTTCACATTGGAGAAAGGTGGGAACACACAACAGTGTTTAATTTCAGTCCCACTGTGTGAGTGAGCTGCAACGGAACAATAATGGAAGTTCACGGGCGCCGTGTGGAACCAATCCAAGGTATTAGGTCACATTTCCGTTTATTTAAGGACACCAATCTCAAGTCACCCCACAACTTATTTTGTATTTTGTAGACACGAAGAGATTCTATCATGCAATAAGTAAAACCCTAAGTTGGGCGTCGTGAAAAACCCTCAGCTGACCCTCAAGGGTCACATTTCTTGACTTAATATGTAGCTTGCACACCTTGGCTCGTACTATTTTTTAAATTATCTATAAATGTTTATTAATAAACCCCCAGGGTTGAGGCATAAACAAGTGGTTAAAAAGAACAAAGTTATTCCTAGACCCTTTCTTTTCGACCAAAGGGGACAGAAGTTGAAACCAGTTTACCGTGACCCACAAACACCGAAACAACTGTTTATTGTGGCAAAAACTTTTTCCTGGATTATCAGATTCCAGGAGGAAAAACTTTTCATGGTTCAGATTCGCCTAACGAGGGAAATGTGAGTTTTTGAAATTAATTGTCAGCATTTTGTGTGGGAACTAAAAAATGGTTATTTCATTTTTAAATAGCTTCTTGCACTTTTATAGTTATTGATACATATGGCGTCGTAGAAGTACACGTAAAAAACGTTGCTAAAATTTCAAAAAAACTTGCACAGTTGAAATATTTAAAATCTTTATCACATCAAATGTTTATGTGACTGCTGCCATCTCAGCGGTACAGAATGTAAGGAGTTGGCTGGGCCGAGCTGCAAGAGAAAGAATGGGAGAAACGGTCCAAAGTTCAAGGATGGGGGACCGAGGAGAGTTTCCAGCAAACACAGTACTTTCAGGTAATTAATACTTATTATTTACATTTCAAGTATTATACTTATAATTACTTTTCAGGTTAATTAGTTTATCCTTTTACATGTTTATTTTAGTACACAGAATCTTTAGTAACAATCCAAGGCCAGGCGTTGCTTACTGCAACTGATTAAACGTTTTACATACTTATTTCATTTACTAACTACTTAATAATTTTGACAGAGCAATTGGGTAAAACGCAATTGGGCTGATAAAACCAGCATTATCAATGTTATAATTAAATTTACTGAAAAATGACAAGAATTATATTTAAAAAACCTGTTTATAAAACCCAATAATCTGCTTTCAAGTTTTACGGGTTATTTTTTGTTCACCAACAACAGAAACATGTTCCCAGGACTATTGTTAGGAAAAGGGAAAACATTCCAGAGGGCTATACCCTGGACAACCCACGGGGGACTTTCCAGGGCAAAGGGTACAACTTCCTGACCAGATAAAGATGATATGCAGCATGCTTAATTATTTAATTGCTTTCCGTACAAATTGGGAAAGCCCTTATCATCAGTTTCAGGGCCAATTGTTTCAATAAGATAAAACGTGTTTAGTGGACTCCTAAAGATTTACCAGAAAATGAAACAGGAGACCATATAATTTTTTCGTCCAATGGATTTTTTTGCTGCCGTAAGTTGGCGTACGATCTATGGAGATCACGTACGAATAATATTGGAATAATCTAGACCTATAATAATTTTTAAAATAACAAATACACGAAAACTTTTTAAGGAATAAGGCACTTAAAGTAAAAATACCAATATCCGTCGATGTTAACCCCATAGTAGCCCCTTATTTTAAAAAGCCTTAGTGTTTGTTGGTCCGCAGTATGGGATTAATGGAATGGGGGAAAATTGCCCTTACCCGAAAAGAAAAAAAAAGAAAAAATGGGGAACACTTGCATTGTACCCTTGATTAAACAGGGGGGAAATTAACCTGTTATTTGTAAATAGTACTGGTACGTTTTGTACTGTACTTTTTTACATTGATTATCCCATCAGATAGTTGCTAGGATGTCGGGAGCAGGGATCTGGTATCCTGTTCCTTCTTCCCCAAGTGCAAAGCCGGAGCTAAGCACGTGTTACGCAGTTGGGAAAGGTCAGGCAAACCATGGGCGGACCACTGTTCGGGACCTGATTAAGAACAACAAGTATCAAGAAAAAGGATAACTTGTGATACATGGCATGTAGAAGAGGTGGGGGCTCCTGAGGAGGTCGACACTATGTTAATCAGGTTAGAAAAATATTACCTCCTATTTATGTTACATGGTTTGGGCCTCAGACTGGAGGGGTTTAGTATTTTTTATTAAACAAATTTTTACGTCGAAGACAGTGTAAATGTTATTTTTTATCCCTACGATGACGGGGGGGAATTTGGTTTATATTGTGGATCTGTCCCGGCTTCTTTATTTACATTAATCACTCGTATTTTTTTCAATTAAAATTTCCCATGGAATATTCCCCTGGAAAAATATTTCTTTTTACTTTTGAATGGTCCAGAGAAAAAATAATCATAAACCATAAATTAATTTCCAAACCCCTTACCCCTCGCTAGAGCCTATGGGTTAATTATGTTTTGTAAAAAACGAGGGATGTTAAGAGACCATACATCTTACCGCTAGGAAAAGTGGTGAAGAAAGGTGGCAAGATGTTCCCTTCTACTGGCACCCTTTTATTTGGGCCCTTTCCCATTCCCCGAGAGAGGTCACCTTTTTTTTCCAGGGGCCGTGTTAGAAAAAAAAGGGCGGATTTTTCAATTTTTTAATTTGTAAGTCCTATAGGTTGTTTTTTTTAAGGCAACATAACAAAAAAAAAGGGGGGGGGCCCCCCGGGGAAAAGGGATTTCGGGGGAGTATGGGAATGAACAAAAAAAAAAAATTTTTTCGGGGGGGGTTTTTTACGGTTAACAAATAAATTTATTTCTAAAATTTTTCCTTTTTTTCCCCTTATTTTTTATTATGGATTTTCTTTTCGTGTGGGGAACATTAAAAAAAAAAAAATATTTGGGAAAAAAGGTTTGCCTTTGGAAAAAAATGTTTTGGTCCCCCCGGGGGAAAATTTGTTTTAACCCCCAAAAAGCAAAATTTTTTGGGTTTTCCAAAAGGGCCCTTTCCCTTTTTTTAACGGGGGCTTTGGGGGCCCCGGGGCCCAAAAAACCCTTTTGGGGGGGAGAGGGGGGCCCCAAAAAAACCCGGACGTATTTTAAAAAACGGGGCCCCTTTTAATTTGGGGGGGGGGGGGGGGAAAACCCCCCTTTTGGGCCCCCCCCGGGGAAAAATTTGGGGGTTTGGGGGCCCCCAAAAAGGGGGGCCCATAAAAAAATTTTTACCCCAAAAAAATTTTAAAGGGGGGGGGAACGGTTTACCGGGGGGGGGGGGAGGGCTTAAATTTTTTTCCCAAAATTTTGATTTTTCCATTTTTATTTTTTTCCCTTTCTTTTGGGTTTGCCCCAGGGGGGGGTTTGGGGGTTTTGGGGGCCCTTTTTTAAAAATCTTGAAAAATTTTAAAAATTTAAAGTTGGGTTTTAATTTCCAATTTTTAAAAACCGTTTTTTTTTATTTTTTTTTTAAAGGGGGGGGGTTTAAAAAATTAAAAAAATTTTCCTTGGTTAGGGGGAAAACCCTCACCCGGGGGCCCCAAAACCCCCAAACCCTTTTTTCATTTTTTAAAAAAAAGGATTGAAAAACAGGCCCCCCCCCCCCCAGGGGGGCCGGGGGTTTATTGCTTTTCGGGGTTTGGGGAATTTTTAAAGCGTTGGGGAAGGGGATTTTCGGGGGGAAAAAAACAGGGCTTTTTGGGAGAAAATTTCCCCCGGGCGGGTTGCCCCCCTCCCCCATTGGTACCCGGGGGTTTAATTTTTTTACTCTTTTAAACTTTTTGCGTTTTTTTCTTAGGTTTTCTGGGCCCGGGGTTTCCCCTTGGTTTCTTTTTAACAAATTTTTTTTTGTTTATTACACCCTTTTTGGGGAATTTTTTCCCCTTTAAAAAAATTTTTCCCCGGGCTAAAGTTTTAAATTTTCCCCCCCCTTTTCCACGGGGGATACGGGGTTTTTCTAAAAAAAAACCCCTCTTAAATTTAAGTTTTGGGGGGGGAAACCAAGTTTTTCCTTTTAAAAAGGCCCAAATACCCTTTTAAAAGGGCACCAACCCCTTTTTTTTAAAATTGGGGGCCCGGGGGCCCTTAAAACAGGGGGTTTTTTAAAAAGGGGTAGTTTTAAATTCCTAAAAAAACCCCCCGGGGGGGAAACGTTTGGTTTTGTTTGGGGGGGGGCCCCCGGGGTTTTTTTTGGGCCGGGGGGGGGGACCTGGGGGGCCCCCCGGGGCCTATTATCGGGGCTCTTTTTTCTCTTTCCCCCTTCCCCAAACCCCAAAGGGTTCAGTTTTTACGTTTGGTTTAAAAAACTAAAGGGGGTTTCCTTTTTTAAGGGAAAATTTTTTTCCTTGTTTTTTTGGGAAATGGTTTTTTTAAAATTCCCGGGTTTTCGGGGAAAAAAAAAAAACCGGTTTTTTCCCTTTTGTTTATTTTTCCCCTTTGTATTTTTTAAAATTACTTTCATAACCCAAAAACCCAAAAAAAAAAAATGGGAATTTTAGTGGAAAGGCCCAAGGGGGCCCCGGTTTAATTTCTTTTTTTTTAAAAAATCAAATTTTTTTTTCCCGGGTTTTTTTTTTTCCGCCCCCAATTCGGCCCGGGGGGAAGGGAAAAAAAGCTTTTTCCAATTTTTTGGGGGGGGAACCTTTTTAAACTTAAAAAAAAAAAAATTCCTTAAAAGTTTTTGAAAACCTGGGGCCGGGAAGGTATTTGGAAGGGAATTTTAAAAAACCCAAAAAATTTTGTTGGGGGCCCTTTAAAAAAAAACCCCTTTACTTTCCGAAAACCCCCAACGGGGGCCCCTTCCAAAGGTCCCCCCTTTTCCCCCCTTGGGGAAAAAACCCCGAAAAAAACCTTTCCCCCCCTCTGAAAAAACTTTTTGGGAAAGAAACTTTTTAAACCCATTTTCCGCTATCGTCGGGTTTTATTTGGGGCCCTTATTTTTTTTTTTCCCTTAAGTTTTCCCTAAATTTTTAAAATTTAATATGGCCCCATAAAGGCTGTTTTTCCTTTTTGGATTTTTTTTGGGTGGGGAAAAAAAATTTAAAGGGGCTGGGGGAAATTTGTCCAGGGCTTCGGGGGGGGGAAATTTTGTGGGGCGTGGTTTGGCTTTTGTTTGGGGGGGGGGGAAAAAAACTTTTTTTAAGGGATAGGTTTTTAGGGGGGAGCAGTAAAAATTGCCCACCATCCTTTCCCGGGATATTTTACGCGGTTTTTGGGGTCGATTTTTTAAAAAAATTTTTTTCAGATTCAAAAAAATTTTTTTTGTTTTAATTCTTTTTTTACAAAAAAAAAAAAATTTAAAACCAAATTAAATGAATTAAAAAATTTCCCAAAAAATTTTTTAAACTTTTAAAAAGGGGGAAAGGGTTCTTTTTTCCCTCATTCCCCTTTTTGGGGCCCCCCTTTTTTTTCCCCTTTTTCCCCTTTTTTGTTGGGTTTCCCCCCCCTTTTGGGATTCCCCCCCGCTTTTTCCCTTCCCTCCCCTTTTTTCAGGGGGCTAAAAAGGTTTGTTTTAATGGGGGCCAAAAAGTGTTTTGATTTTACGCTGTTTTTTTGGGGGGATTTTTTTCTTTTTTGGGAAAAAAAATTTAAAAAAAACCCCCCAAAAATTTTTCCAAAAAAAAACCCTTTTTTTCTTAGGGGAAAGTTTTGTTTTTCCCCCCCCCCTTCCTGCCCTTTTTCCCAAAAAACCCTTTCTTTTTTCCTTTTCCTTTTTTTCCCACCGCCCCCCAAAATTCCTCCCCTTTTCCCTTTCCCTTTTTTTCCCCTCCTCCTTTCCCTCCTCCTCCCCCTTGGCCGGGGAAAAAGGCTCCCCCTTCTTTTTCCCCCATTTTTCCCAAAAAAACCCCTTTTTTCCTTTGGGTTAAAAAAAAAGGTTTTTTTGGGGGATTTTAAGGGGGATTTTTTAAAATCCCCCTTCTTTTTAAAGGGCCCCCGCCAAAAAAGTTTTTACCCCCGGGGGAAAAAACCCCCGTTCAAAAAATAGGGGTTTAAAGGGTTTACCCCAGGGGGGACTGGGTGGGGGGAAAAAAACCCAAAAAAATTTTTTTTATTTTTTTTTACAACGGGAGGGGGGGTGATTTTTGGGGGGAAAAAAAATTTTTAAATTTTTTTTTGGCCCGAGGGTTTAAAAAAATTGATTTTTTAAAAACCTCTGCCAAAAAAATTTTAAAGGGTGCCCAAAAGGCCCTTTTCTCGAGGAAAAAAAAGGGAAGGGAGGGAATTTTTAAATTTGGGGGGGTTCCGGTTTTAATTTAAAAATTTGGGGGGTTTTTTAAAAAAAACCCTTGTGGGTTTTTTTCCCAAGATTTTTGGAAAATTTTAAATTTTTTAAATAGGGGAAATTTTTAAGGGTCCCTTAAGTTTTTAAAAACGGGGGCCAAAAAAAACCCCATCTTTCCTTTCCCGGCCCCCTTCACCCCCCGTTGAAAGTTTTATTTTTTCCCCCCCGGGGGGGTTTTAAAAGGGGGGGGGTTATGGGGGGCCTAGGGGGAAACCCCAAAAAAAGGGAATTCACCAAATTTTGGAATTTTTTTCCCCCAAAAATTCGGGAAAAGTATTTATTTTAATTTTTTTATTTTTTTAAAAAACTCCCAAAAACCCCAAGGTTTTGGGGAAAAAAAAAATTATTTTTTAAAAAAACCCCTGGGATTTTTTCAAAAAAGGAAATTTTAAAAATTCCTTATAAAAAGAAATTTTTCCATTGAACTTACTTTTGGTTTTTTTTTAATTTTTTTTTTTTTTAAAACCCGGTGTTGTGGGCCTCCTGCTCCTTATTAAATCTTTTTACTAGGGGGCCCAAAACCACCCGAAACCCGGGAAAAACGGGGGCCCCGGGGGGGAATGTTTTTTATTTAAAAAGGGGCTTTCCCCCCAGGGGGGGGGTTTTTTTGCCCCCCTCCCGTTTTTTTTTTTTTTTCCGGGGGGGGGGGGGGGGGTTGGGGGGGCCCCTTTGGGGGGTTTTTTTTTTAAAGGGCCCTTTTTAGGGGAATAAAAGTTTTTGTTTGGGGGCCCAATTTTCCAAAAAGGGGGGGGCCCGAAAGGCAAGGGGGCCAAAAAAAAGGGGCTTTAAAAATTTTAAAATTTTAAACGGGAAACATTTTTTCTTTTTTAAAAAAAATTTTCTTTAAAGGGGGCCCCCACAAAAGGCCCCACGGGTTTTAAAAAAACCGGGGGGGGCCCGGGGAAGGCGGGGAAAGCTTTTAACAATTCAGGGCCCTTTCCCCACTAAAGGGAAAACCCGGGGGGACCGGGCCCCAAAAACCCCCTTCCCACCCCCCCAAATTATGGGGGGAGGGGTTAAAAAAACTGGGGTCCTTGTTTTTTTGGGGAGGGCCATTTTAAAAATATTAAATTTAAAATTTCCCGTTTTTGGTGGGGGGGGGGCCCAATTTTTTTAAAAAAAGGGATTTTTTCCCTCTGGGGTTTGAAAAATTTACCAGCCGGGGCTCTTTCTTTTTTTTTGGGGTTTTTTTTCCCCCCTTTTTTTGGGGAAATTTTTAAAAGGAAATATATTCTTTTTCTTTTTTTATTTTTTTTTCCCCCAGGGGGGATTTTTTTTAAAAAAAGGGGTTTAAAACCCCCAACGGGGGGGGGGGTTCCGGGTTTTTTCCCCCCGGGGTTTCCTTTTAAATTTTTTTTTAGGGGGGAAAAAATTGGGTTCCCAAAACCTTTTAAAAAACAGGGGGGCAAACTTTTTTTATTTTAAAAAAGGGAAATGTTTTTTTCAAATTTAAATTTTATAAAAAATATTTTTAAATTAAAACTAATTTTTCCTTTTGATTTTTTTGGGGAGGGGTTTGGGGGAATTTGGGGTTTTTTTTAGGGGGGGGGACTTTTTGGGGATGGGGGGGGATTGCCCCAGGGTTAAAAATTATTTGGAAAATTTGGTTTAAAAATTTGGGATTTTTTAATTTTTTTTTTTAAGGGGTTTTTTTTTGGGAAAGGGTTTGGGGAAGTTAATTTATTTCCCCAAAAACCTTTCTTTTCCCGGGTTTTTAATTTTGCCCCCGGATCTTTTCCCAAAAAAACCCCCTTTTTATGAAAAAATTTAAAAAACAAAAAAAAAAGGGAGCGGGGTTATAGGGGGATAAAAATAGGGTTTTTTTGGGGCTTTTTCCCTTGGAATTTTTGGTTTGGGTTTTTAAACCCTCCCTTGGGGGGGATTTCTTTAAAAAAATTTAAACCCTTTTTAAAACTTTTATTCGCATTTGACATGTATTTTTGGGTTGGGGGGAAATTTTAAATTTTAAAGGGGGAAAGCCTTAAATTTGCCTTTTTAAATTTTGTTAAACAGGTCTAAAAAACCCTTTTAAAAAGGTTTTTGGGGGGAAAGGGGATTCCCCCCGGGGGTTTTGTAGGGTAAACCTTTTTTTCCCCAGGGATTTTGGTTTTCCCCCTTTTTTTTTTGGGAAGGGGGTTGCTTTTTTTGGGGAAAAAGGGGGCTTTTAATTTTTGGGCCCAAGGGGTCTTTGGGGGCCCTCGAAAATTGGGGTTTTTTTCTTTTGGGCCCCCAATAAAAGGGGGGGGGGTTTTGGGAGGGGGGTGGGTTCGGGGGGCCCTAAGGCCCTTTTTTATCGGGGGCCCAAAAGTGATTTTGTTTGGGATTCATAGGGGGTTTTGGGGCTGGGGGGGGGGGGGGGGGGGGGGGACGGGCTTTTTCTTAAAAAAAAATTTTAAAAAAT
This sequence comes from Bolinopsis microptera, assembly GCF_026151205.1. Classification (NCBI taxonomy): domain Eukaryota; kingdom Metazoa; phylum Ctenophora; class Tentaculata; order Lobata; family Bolinopsidae; genus Bolinopsis; species Bolinopsis microptera. The sequence goes on along the minus strand of NW_026971877.1, from coordinate 5,693 downwards.
TTCGGGGTTTTTTTACAAAATTTGGGGGGGTTTTTGGGGGGGGAAAGGTTTAAAAACCCTTTTATATTTTTTTTTGGGGGGGAAACAGGTCTTTTTTATTTTTTTAAAGGGGGGCCCAAATTTTAATTTTTACGTTTTCCAAAAACAGATTTATTGGGTTACCAAATTCCTCCCGCAAAAGTTTTTCCAAAGGGTTTTATTTACCACACCCGGGGGATGTTTAGGGGTTTGTTTATGGAAAAACCCCCTTAAAATTTCAAAAGGAAAATTTGGGGTTTTTGGAGCCGCGTTTTTAAAAAAAACCTTTTTGGAAAAAATTTTCCCAATTTCGGGATTTTTTTTCAAAAAAAAAAAACCGGGGAAATTTTATTTTTTTTTATTTTTTTAAAAAAATTTGGGGTTTGATAAAAAAACCTGGGCCTTTTTTAAAAAATTTTTTAAATTTTTAAAAATTTTTTTGGGGGTTTCAAAAAACCCCAAGGGAATTTTTTTAAAATTTGTTCGTTGTTTTTTTCCAATTTTGGCTTTGGGGGATATTTAAAAAAAATGTTTTTGATTTTTGGAAAATCCCCCCGGGAAAAAAAAAAGGTTTGGGGGGCCAACGGGGGAAAAATTTTTTTTGTAAAATTTTATAAACGGGGGTTTAATCTCAAAAAAAAATTATTTGGGGTTTCCAAAAAATAAAAAAAAAAAACCGGGGGGGGAGGGGCGGGGCCCGGTTTTTTGGGCCCCCAGGGGGTTTGGGGTTTTTTTATGGGGGGGGGTTTTGTTTCCCCCCTTTTTTTTAAATTCCGTTTTTTCCCGGGGGGGGGGGACCCCCCCCGGGGGGGGGGCCCGGGGGGGGGGCTTTTTTAAAATTTTATTTTTCATCCGTTTTAGGAAATAGGAAGGGGAAATTAGGGGGGGGGGAAAAGGGGGGAACGGGGGGGCCCTGATCAGTTGCCCAGGGGGCCCGCCCCATTTAAATTTAAGGCCTTTAAATTTTTTCCATTCGGGGAAAAAATTTTATAGGGCCCCCCGGGGGGGCCCCCCCCATTTTAACAAGGAAAAGGGTTAAAAAAAAAAGGCGGGCCCCCGGGGGGGGGGGTTTCTCACTTTGGTAAATTTTTTTCCCCCAGTATTTAAAAAAAACCTAATTTGGGTCCAAAAAAATATGAAAATTTTGTTTCCCCCCCCTTTAAAAACCCTTTGGGTTTTTAAATTTCCCCACGATTTTTTAAATTTCCTTTTCCGGGAAAGGCTCGGGGGGGGGGCCCAAAGGGGGTGGGATTTTTTGCCAAAAATTTCCCGGGTTGCGAAAAAAAGGAAATTATTTGGGATGCGGGGGGGCCCGGGGGCCCCCCGGGGTTTTTTAAGTGAAATTCGCCCTTTTCCCAAATTTTTAAAAATTAAAAATCAAAAAAAAATTGTTTTAAAAAAAACCAAATTGATTTTTTGGGTTTTTGGGGTTTTCCCCCCCCAAAAACCCAAAACTTTTTTTAAAAAAAAAAAAAAAAACCGGGGGGCCCCCCCTTTCTAAAAATTTATTTTACTGGGGCCCGCCCCCCCCCCCTTTGGGTCCCCCCCGGCCCAAAATTTTTTAAAATTAAATTTAAAAAACCATAAGGGGGCCCCGGGGGGGGTTCCTCCAGGAAAACCCCCTCCCGGGGGTTTTTTTTCCCTTTTGGTTTTTTAAAAAGGGGTTTGGGCCTAAAAAAAAGGGAAATTTTTCAAAAAAACCCTTGGGGGAAACCCCAGGGTTTTTATAAAAACCCTTTTGGGGGGGCCCGGGGGCCCGCCGCATGTTTTCCCCCCCCCAAAATTTTTTAAATTCTTTTAATAAAAAATTTTTAAAAAGGCCGGGGGGGTTCCCCCGGTAATTTTTATGGCCATTTTTGCGGGCCTTTAAAAGGGTTTGCCCTTTTTTCCGGTTAAAATTTGGTTTTTAAAGGGCTTGGGGACCCCCCACGGGGATTATTTAAAAATAAAAAGCTCCCCAAATTTTGGGGGAAAAAAAAATTTTTTTCCGCTTCTTTAAATTTTTTTTAAATTTCCCGTTTTCCCGGGGGGGCCCCCCCCCCCCGGGTTTTTCCTTTCCCTTGGGGTCTTTACGTTTTTTTTGGGGACCCCCCGGGGCGCACAAAAATTTTTGGCCCGGGGGGCTCCCCCCTTGTATTTCTTTCCCCGGGGGAAAAACCGGGAAAAAAAAGGGGGGGGAAACATATTTGGAAAAAATGGGGGGCCCTTTTTGGGGGGGGTGCAGAACCCGTGTTTAAAAAAGGTTTTTCCCTTTCCTTTTAAAAAAAAATTTTTTTAATAATTTTTAATTTGGGGGAGGGGATTTTTTAAAAAATTTTTTATAGGGGGGGGGGGGAAAACGGGTTTTTCCCACAGTGTGAAAAAAAATTTCCCTTTAATTTGATTTTTTTTTTAAAAAAAAACTGAAAATTTTAAAATAAAGGGTTTTTTAAAAAAGGGGGGGCCAAATTTTTTAAAAAATTTTGCCATAAAAAAAAAAAAACCTTTTTTGGGGCCCAAAAAATTTTTCCCCTTTTTGGGGCCTCATTTTAAAAAAAAACTCTAATTTTTTTATAAAAGTGGGGCTTGTCCCTTTTTTAAAATTGCCCCCCAAAAACCCCCCTTAAACCCCCCAAAATTGGGCACAAAAAAGGTTATTAAAAATAAAATTTTTTCCCAAAAATTTCATTTTTTGTATGTGGATGGAGGGGGGGGGGGGGGGGGGGGCCCCGGTTTGGCCCCTTCCCAAAAAAACATTTTTAAAGGGGGTTTTGGGCCCTTTGGGGGGTTTTTGAGAAAATGGGCCGAAAAAAACCCGGGGGGAACCCCAAATTTTTTTGGGGGGCCCCCGCCCAAACCCCTTTATTTCAAATTTTTTTTTAAAGGGGGGGGTTAAACCTTATTTTCCACTTTTGGAATTGGGGAATTTCCTTTTTTAAATAATTAAAAAATTTGGGGGATTTTATTGGGGAAAAAACCCTTGTTTTACTCCGGGTTTTTTTTAAAAAGGGCCCTTTTAAAAATTTTTGGAAAATTTTTGGGTTTTAAAATTTGAAAAAAAAGGGGGTTTTTAAAGCTAGCAAAATTTTTTCGGGGGGAATTTTTTTTTAAAAAGGCTTTTTTTTAACTTTATTTTCCCCCAAAACAAAAAAAACCCAATTTTGTTTTTTTATGACCCATAGTTTTCCCAAAAAAAGGCTTGTGAAGAGGGAAGGGTGATCCATTCCTGGTAAATGGTAATGTCTTATTTCATTCAGATAAATTTTTGTTGTCTTTTGGCATTAAAAAGTATATTTCTGGCCAGGGTCCTTTTAGTTAAGGGGGACGGAACGGGAAAACACTTGGATATATCCCATTCATTTCAATACTCTTTCTGATTTTTCTGCTAGGGTTTTGAGGGTCAACTTTTCTTAATGAAAAACCACCGCCCATATTTTGCATCGAAAAACTGGTAAAAAACGGTTTTCAGTATTTACAGGGACACAACCCACAAGGTTTTTGTGGAACACAAAAAAGGTTCGTCCCTCCATTTTTATTTAAAACAAGCCACCTGGGAATTCCCTTTCATGTCCTCCAAATTTTTTTTCCACCAAAAACACTCCGATTTGAGTAAAAAAAAAGGCTCCATCAATGGCTTCCATGAATTTTTTCCAGATTTTCTTTCTACTTTAAGTGAAATCCAATAGGGGCTTACCTTGAACCCCAATGGCTTCACAAAAAACCCCCCTTCCACCTCATCTACCCAAGGGGAAAAGCCAACGCTTTGTTGTAATTTTATTCTTCATTCAGTACCTGTTTCGGGTTGTGGTGCCTTGAGGGTTTGGGGGACAGAGAGAAAAGACCTTGGGGTGGGTCTTTAACAGTGCTTTTTTTAAATTTGTTTGATCACGTGAGGAAAAGTTGGCAATTGCTAAAAGCAAAAATGGTACCATTTGGCCCTGGCTTAACAAGAAAATATTATATCAAAAGGAAACAAGCGTTATGTGGGGCTTGGTATAAGTTCATGGTAAAGCCTCATATAGAGTACTTTTTCGCAGGCATGGGCTCCGGTTTGGGCAAAGGCATGGAAAAAATTTGGTTTCACTGATCCTTGGGAAATTGGAAGGTGTTCAGAGATCATTTTACCCCGTATGGATCGATGGGATTGGGGCCTCAAAATACGGGAGAGAGGAACTGGATAACTTGAAAGCTCCCCCCAACCTTGCTTTTAAAAGTACCCCCTTTGGGGAATCTCATTGGAGTGTTAAAGATCCAGGAAAGGCTTTTTTGGATTAATGGGGGTTCCGATTTTATTTGGTTCGTGCTGGTAGGACTGTCTCTGCTAAAGTCCAAACCCCCACCATATTTACCACAAATGGAGACTGATTTTCTTTTGCTCAAAGGGGTCTTGCGATATTTGGAAACAGTTCAAACCACCATTTTGTGAAAGCTAGTGAGTCGGGTTTACTGGTTTCAAGAGGGGGATTAGTTGCCTTTCCGGCTTCTTGGATTTATCAGGCAAATAGCCTGGCCCCCCTACTTGGGAACTGTCATGGGGACATCTTTGATAGGATGATGTGTCTGTGTCTAATGGGAAATTGTTAGTAAGTTATATGAAAGAAGAATCCATTGGTAGGCTAAGAGGAAGAAAGGTTAATTTTCAAAGGTAATTAAGTTGGAATTTTTTTAAAGTTTGTAAATTTATTGGGTTTTATATAACTTTAAAAGTGTTCATTTTTCTAGAATTTTCTTTTTGGGGATGCCCCAGAGAGGGCATTATTTATTTATAATGTTATTGTTTTTTTTGTTTTTTCTTAAAAAAGAAATGGTGTGAAGGAGTATTTTGGGATACCAATGCTGGCCCAAAGCAAAAACAGTTTTGGCAAGTTGGATTTTTTGTTGGAAAAAGGGGGGGGACCGGGGGGCTGGTTGCTTTCAAATTTCCCATATCCCATGTTATAGTTAAAAAGTCTTGGCCAGTTTCAAAACAGGGCCGGGGCAAAATGGGCCCCGTCTCAGTTGGGAAAGGGGCCAACATGATTAGTGGAAAATTGAAATATTGGGGAACTGGTATACAAATGCGTCTTGTCTCCCCACTTATCTCCCAATGTACTTATTCAGTTTTTGGGGAAACCAACATTTTCAAAATCCCCCTTTGGTACAGGAACCACCCCATTTTGGGGCCCCCATCTGTATGTAATTTTTACTAGAAGGGGGCGTGGATGTGGGAAAAAAAACTCTTCTGAGCTTTCTTTTTCAAAAGGGGGCACAGCCCCACTGTCCATTCAGTGGGCGTTAAACAATTTCCCCAATTGTTGGGCACCCCACCGAAAAAAAAGGGGGCCCCCCATTTTGGTTCGCCCCCCCCCCCCTTTTTGTTGCTCCTCACTAAAAATTAGGGAAAATTGGGGTGATTTTAGGGTTTATGCTGGCCAAAAATCTCTAAAAAAAAATTGTGTTTTTCAAAGAGCAAAAAACACGCAGGTTTTTGCTTATTTACGGGCCCCAGTTAAGTTTTTTCATAATTGCCCCACCCAATCAAAACAAACCAATTTTTGTTGGGTCTCCTTAAGATGGCCCCCCCCCCCCTGCATAGGGGGGTCAGTGGTGGAACCCTTCGTTTACGCCAGGGGGAACTGTCAAAAGAGACTAATAAGTTTTTTATTTCCGCTTTTTTGGGTTCAGTGAGTGTTAATTTTTTAAATCAGCGTTTTCTT
>NW_026971876.1:0-24674 GCF_026151205.1 Bolinopsis microptera | reverse complement strand
TTTTCCCTAATATTAAATTAACAGTACTTCTACAAACAGAGGTTACAGATAAGTACGGGTTTCTGGCTCTCAGTTTTGCCGCTATAAATTCTTACCACCCCCCACTGGCTACAGATCCTGAAAAAAGTAAGGAAGTGGCACAATAATCCCGCATAAATCCGGAAGGTAATTGATTTTACACTTTGTGTACAATTTAACCCTGGTGGGATCCAGCATTTTATAATAATAACTCCCCCCCCCCTCTCTCTCTCTCCTTCTCTCCCTCTCTTCTCTCTCTCTCTTCCTCCCCCTCTTCCTCTCCCTCTCTCTCTTTTCTCTCTCTCTCTCTCTCTCTTTCTCCTCCTCTTCCTCTCATCCCCCTCTCTCCCTCTTCTCTCTTCCTTCTCCCTCCCTCTCCCCCCTCCTCTCACCTCTCTCTCTCTCTCTCCCTCTTCTCCTACAGAGTAAGAGGAGGGTGTATAAGTGTACTACATTGAAGAAAGGATTTCTTTGTAATTGTGTTACATCTTCATTGTCTAAATAATGGGCGGAAGGTAGGCGGTGCACTATGTGTAAAGAAAACATAGTTTACCCTTCCCTGTGGTTTACTGAAACTCCTCTTACGTTTGAACAATTATTATACACTCACCTCATACCTCCACCTCTACCTCACCTCATACCTCACCTCTACTGAACCTCTACCTCACCCTCCCACCTGTCCCCTCCTCTAGTGCGAGTAAATAATAAAAGTAGCGGGGTGTACTGTTACCTCACTTCATACCTCGTACCTCCACCACCCCAACGTCTTACTACTGAACCTCTCCTCCCCTCTCTCCTCTTGTTCTAGTTAAAAGTGGGGGTTTGTACTGGCAGTAACAGTATTGTAACTTTGTAAAGGGTTTACAACGACAGTGCTGATACTGTTTGTCATAATGATCGGGTTATTATTGTTTGGATATACAAATATCACTGCGTCGTAGACGGGGGACAACAATTAAAATACGACTTAAGAAATCGATTAGCTGGGCCACCACGCACATATATATTATGGTTATCTCTAGACCGTATTGTTTGAGTACTTACAAGCTTTTGGTTATGTTGTCTGAGGTTAAGAAACCAATGTAATATATTTATATACTTATACCAGTATATTTACATTGTTTCTGGTTGAGAATATATAAAAATTCCCAAATAAGGTCTACTTAACCGTTACATAAACGTGTACAATAAGGTTTATATCAGCGTGTAATAAACGACACAGCTGCTGAACTCGTATTATTGCTAATGTAGTAGCTGAGTATTTCATTGGTATTAACGGTTTCATATAATATTCATAACATAGAATAAGATATAATCTATATAACTTTATATAAAATGTAGACATAATCAAAATTCCTGAGCTGAATAGGGCCGGTAAGCTCAATTGGTAGAGCACCAGGCAATGTAACTCGGAGGTTTGGCGGATCATACCCGCCCCGGCACTATGGCCGGCCCATGATTTTTTCCGAATCGCTTACCAGTGGAAATCTAGTCAATTCAAAAAAATCTGCTTATATGCTTGGTATTCATGGTCGATAAAAATCACAGCCCAACCACATTCTTGACCAGGATCCACATGGGCAATACGACATCCTTGGGAGCCGTCAGTTGAGCTTGCTCTCTGGACTCGTGGGATGAAAAACAAATCGTGTTTTACAGCTACTTCGTGAGTAGTTACAGTACTTTCACCAACGATAATCCGCCTCCCCAATCGCAAATTTTTAACTATAAAATGTAGATCTGATTCTGTATACTTCCTCCCACTGTCAGTAAAAATGGGACATAACAGTGCAATGACTAGCTCACCAATCTCACGGTCAAATCACAAAATGTCAAATCACAAACCGTTTTTCAAAAATCTCGATATGGTAAGATCCTTCACAATATAGCATCTTTTGTTACAATTTTAGTTTAATCTGGACCTGTTTATTATTAAAGGGGTAATAAACTAATGTAAATACTGTACACCAGGGTGCACCAATACACATTATACATCAATTTCACTAATACACCAATACACTAAATACCACTAATAACCCAATACACCAATACACCAATACAACCAATAAAACCAATACACCATTACACCCAATACAAACCAATACACCAATTTCACCAATACATCAATACACCCAATACACCAATACACTAATACACCCAATACACAAATACCCAAAAAACAAACCAAAAACCAAAATACCCCCCAAACACAAAAAACACAAACAAAAAAATACCCCCAATACTCCAATACACTTTTTCCCAACAAATTTAAAACCCAAAAAACCCCAAATTTTTAACACAAATTTTTTACACTATACCCCCAAAATAACCAAAAACCCCAAAACCCACAACCTAATATCCCAAATTTACCCCCAAAATCCCCACTAATACACAAATTACCCAAATTTTCACTAATAAAAACCCCTTTTACCCAAATTTTCCAAAAAAACCCAAAAAAATTACCCAAATACCCCCCCCAATTTACAAAATTTACCCAAATCCCACAAATTTTTACTTCCCTTTTTTTAAAAAACAAATTTTACGCCAAACCCTTTTTTAATTAATTTTTCCCATTGTTTTTTGAAATATGAAACATAAGGGGCCAACGCCCCCAATGTTTAAACTTTACATAAAATTCCCTTGGGGAAAAACTTTTAAGGGGGGAATATTTAGCATTGAAAAAAACACGTGAATTTTTCCCTCCTTCAAAAAATGCCCCTCTTTTGTACTCATTGGGGAAATTTGGTTTGGGGTTTCTGAAAACCCTATTTTGCGAGTACCCCTAAAAAAAAAAAGGGGGGAAGTGATTTTTTTTTGTTTAAATTATTAAATTTTTTAATTTTTTGAAAGTGGAAATTTAAAAAGTAAAATTTGGAAAGGGGAAAATTTCCCCGGGGGGCCCCCTTTTGGGGAAATTGAGCGGGGCCTTTGGTTTGGGGGGATTTTTCCCGTGTAAAAGGGAGATGAAACTGGGGGACCATGCGTAAGGGGGGAAAGGGGGCTTTAATTAATAAAAAATTTTATAAAACACTGGGATTAAAACATGTTAAAATTATAATATTTTAAAATTTTAATAAAGTTTGATTTTTTTTATGTTTAGATTATTTTTTAAAAATAGTTAAATTAAAAAAAAAAAAAATTTTTTAAATTCTTTTTCTTTTTAAAAAATTTAAAAGCCGCTTTGGTTGGGGCAAGTTTGTATTCCTGCCCAATCATGCTTGGCTATTAAAGAAAAAAGAAATTTATTTTTTTATTTTAATAGTTCCCCCAGTCCCAACACATTTTTCCCAGGGGGGGTTAATAAGCACATTGGAAAAGGATTTTTCTTTTTACACTGGAAAAGGTGTGGGGGTTTAAAAAAACCCCCCCCGGTTAATGCTTGCTTTTTCCCAAACTTTTTAGGGCCCTTTTTAAGGGGCACCCACCTCACATCCTGTGGGGGCGGGGCCTTTTTCCAACAAAAAACCCTTTGGCCAGCGGAAAAACCGAAAAGCCAAAATTTATGTTCCGAAAATTTGGGGAAAAAATTTAAGGCTTCTGGGGGGTTTGGGTTTTCTCTGACATTATCATTTGGGGAAATGTAAAAAAGCCCCCCTTCCCCCGGAAGGGGGCCCGGGGACCCCTTTTTAAAAGAACCCCCCGGGAACCCCTAACAGGGGGAAAAAGGGGGGACAGGGGGGGCCACAAAACCCCCGGGCAATTTATTTTTTGTAGAAAAAAATTTTTCTTTGGGGGGGAAAAGGGGTTTCCAGCCCTTTTTTCCTAGGGAAAACCCGGGGAAACTTTACAATTTTTCTTTTTTTCCAAAATTTTTTTTTAATTTAATTGCAATGTGGGAAAAGTACGGGGGGGGGGAAACCACTGGTTTTCCCAGGGAAAAAGGTTTGGGGAAAAATTTTTGGCCCCCCCCCCAAAAAAAAATTTTTGTTTTGGTTGGGGTTTGGGGACCTTTTCCAAAAAAAAATTTGCAAAACCAATTTTCATAAAAAAAACCCTTTAAAAAACTTGGGGGGGGTTGAAAAAAAAAAACCTTTTTGCTTACTTTTTAATTAAATTTTTTGATTGTTCCTGTTAGGGTTTAAAATTTAAAAGTTTTTTCTTTCCCAAATTATTTTGGGGGGAAAAAGTGTGTTTTTTGGGGAAAAAAATTCCAAAAAAAGGGGCCAAAAAACCTTTTTAAAATTTCGAAATTTTTGGGGGGGGGACCATTTCGGAAACCCTCTTGAAATTTTTGGAGGGCAAAAAAAAAACCAACGGGAAATTTTTCAAAAAAAAGGGGGGGCCGGGTTTAAAAAGTTTTAAAACACCTTTTTTTTTAAAATTTTTAATTTTTTTTTTAAAATTTTTTGGGGACTAAAATTTTTTGTTTTAATTTTTTGATTTTTAAAAAAATTTTATTTTTTTTTTAGGGGCAAGGGGGGACGTGTTTTTAAATTTTGGGGTTAGTTGGGGAAAAAAGGGGAACCTTTTAATAAAAAATTTTAAAATTAAAAAGTCCCCGGGGGAATTTCAAACAAAATAAAATTTTTTTTGGGCAAAAAATTTTTTTCCCATTTTTTTCCAAAAAAAAAAATCCTTTCCTTGAAGGGGGGGATTTTGTTTTTTCCCTTTCCTTCAATTTTTTTTAAATTTCTGACAAAAAAAACCGTTTTATCCCCAAGGTTTAAAATTTTTTGTTTTTCCTTTAAAAATCAAATTTAAAAGGAAATTTTCCCAATTTGACTTTTCTTGAAAAATTTTTTAAAAAAACCCCCGGGTGATGGGTTTTTGGTCTCGGGGTTTTTTAAAAACAAAAAATTGCTCTTTTTTTTTAAAAAGGGTTCCCCAGGGAAAAGCCCTCCCAATAAAAATTTAAAAATTTAAATTTTTTTCCACCAAAAAACCGGGGGGAAACCCAATTATTAAACCTTTCCCTTCAAAAATTGGGGGGAAAACCCAGCCCCCCTTTCTTAATAAAAAACCCTTGGGAAACTACACTACTACATATTAAGTTGGGGGTTTAAAAATTAAAATAAAGTTTCAATGAAAAAATTTTTTAAAAAATTTTGGTTTTTCCTCACAAAAAAAATAGTTTTTGGGGGAAATTTCCCAAAAACAAAAGTTTTAAAAGGGAAATGTTGAAAAAAAATGTAATGAAAACCAAAAATTCTTTTAAACATTAAATTGTACAGCTCCCGGGTTTTTAAATCTGGGGGAATTTTCTGTACTGTTTTTTTAAATTTTAAACAGTTTAAAACCAAGGCGGGGAAAAAAAAATTTTCTTTTTACTATTAGAAAAACGGTAGTTAAGGGGTTTTTATTTAACTGTTTTTGTGGGAAAAACCACCGGGGGCCTTTGGGGAAAAAATAAAAAACGAAAGGGTCACAAAATTACCCAAAAAACCCCAGACCCCGAGACCCCTGTTGGGGGCCCGAGACCCAAAAACCCAAAGGGGCCCCGGGGCAGGTAACTCGATAACAATTTTTTTGAGGGGGGGGACTTTTTAAAACCAGGTGTTAAAAAAAACCCAAAAAATTTTTTTTTTTAAATTTTAAAAAAAAGCAAATGGGGGTTTTTTATTGGAAAATTTTAAAAGAAAAAGGTTTATGAAAAAGCTTAGCGGGGGGGGGGCCTTTTTTTTTCCCCAAACCTTTTGGGGTTTAAAAAATTTTTTACTTTCCCTTTTTTTTTAATCCTTTTTTAAAAATTTTTGGTTTATTTAGCCCCATTTTTGATCCCTTTTTTTCCGTATAAAAAACCATTTTTTTAACCCAAAAAAGTTTATTTTTTAAAATTTTAAGTTTTCCTGAGTTTAGAAAAAACTGGGGCCCAAGGTTTCCCCAAACTTCAAAAAATTTGGGGGAATTTTTTTATTATTTTTTACCCAGGGTGCCAAAAAATTTTTGGGGCCCCGGGAGGGAAGGGGGGAGGGGGGGGGGAACAAAATTTAAAGCCCAAAAGGTTTTGATTCTTTTTTAAAATGTTTATGGGGGGACAAAAAAAGTAGGCCCAAAAGGGGATCTTTTAAAAATTTTTTTTAAATTATTTTTTTTATCAGGGTTTCTTGTAAAAAAAAATTTTTAAATAAAGGAAAGGGGCTCTTTTTTCCCAAAAATTTATGGGGGAAAATTTTTAAAAAAATTTAAAAAAAAAAAACCCAAAAAAAAAAAAGGACAGGGAAAAGGTTAAAAAAATTTTTATTTGGGGTTTTTGTTTTGTTAAATTTTTAGGGGGGATTATAAAGATTTTTTAAAAAAAAAAAACCCCCAAAATTTTTCCGGGGTTTTTAAAGCTGCCCCTAATCGGGAACCTGGAAAATTTTGGGCCACCCCCAGAACCCCCCCCTTTCACTGTTTTTTCCGTTTCCGGGCTGTCTAATTTTAAACGGGGGGCCAAAATTTTTCCCCCAAACTCCCCCGGGCACCAAAAACCGGGCCCCAACAGGGGGAAATTTTGGGTTTGGGTTACTTGATAATTGTTTTAAAGCCAGGTAGGGGGGGGGGGGGGGAACATTGATAAGGGGGGAATAGGGGGGAAAACGGGGAAACTTTCCCCCTGGGACGGGGGTTAAAACTATTTTTTAAAAACGGGGGGGAATTTCGTTTCCAAAGGCTGAAATTTGTTTAAAAAAAAACGTTCCAAAAAAAATTTATGGGGCTTCCACGGGGCCTTAGAAGTTATCGGGGTTCTTAAAAAAATTAGCGGGTTGGAACCAAACCACTTTACCAAAATCCCAGTCCCATCCCACCCAAAAGGGGGGGGGACTTTTTTCCCCTTTTTAAACCCCAAAAACCAACTTTAAACCATTTTTCTTTAAAAAATGGGAGGGGCAATGTAGGGGGTTTTTAAACCCCCCTTGGGGCAAATCTTTTTGGGGTGAAACTAAAAATATTCCAATGGAAATTTAGCTAAAAATTTTAGGGGATCGGTTGTAAACCCGTTAAAAAAAACCTTGCGAATTTTTCAAAAAAGGTTTTTTAAAGAAAAAAACTAAAACGAAAAAAAAAAATTATATAGGAAAATTCCCTAAAAATAATATAGAAATGCAAAAATTTCCCAAAAAAGGTTTAATCAAAGGTTTATTAACCTGTTTGGAAAACCCGGGGTGTTTTCTGGGATTTAGGGGGCCACCCTTTAGAAAAAAATTTGGGGCAGATGGGGGGAAATTCCTGAACTTGGCCCCGGGGTTTTCAACTTTTTTAAAAACCCGAAGTTTTTTTAACTGTTTTAAAAAATCTTTTTTCAGGGGGGGGGCCCCAAGTCCTATCCCCTTTTGGTTTTCCAAAGGGGGGTTTTAAAAAAAACCACGCGAAATTAGGAGAAAACCCCTTTGAAATTTTTGGGGTTAACAATAAAAAAAATTTAAACCCATGGGAAAGTATTTACCGTGTACAAACAATTTTTAAAAAATTCCTTTTTAAAAGGTTTTTCCCAAATTTTTTTAAAAACTTGCTTGTAAAAAAAAAATCGAATTTTTAAATCAAATTTAGCTTTTTCCCAAATCGGGGGGAGGGGGTTTTAAGAAAAAAGGGTTTTTAAAATTTGAAAAAGTTTTTAAAATTTGGAAAAACCCATTTATTTGGGGGGTGGGGGGTTTCGGGGGGGTTTCCCACGGGGAAAAAGGAAACCCGGGGAAACCTTAAACCCGGTTTTTTAGCGAAATAAAACCCACAACCTTTTGGCAATAAAACTGGGTCAAAAAAGGGACTCAAAAAAGTCTCCTAAAAAAACCGGTTTTTTCGTTTTAAACCGGGGGCTCTTTCCGTGTCTTTTTTGGGTGGGGAAAAAAAGCTTTTTAATTTCTCAAAGGGGGGGAAGTTGAAAATTGGGGGGGAAGGGTGGTTTGGGGAGGAGGGGGTTTTGAGAAAATTTGGGCCAAGGGGGATAAATTTAGTATTTTTTAAAAAAGGGTTTTTTAAGATAGTAAAAAAAAGGGGGGGTTTTATTTTTCGGGGGGGAGTTTTTGAAGTTCTGGGGGAATTTTAAATTTTTAAAGGAGAGATTTATTTTTTGGGTTTTAATTTTTTTGAAACTTTTAGGGGCCTTGGGGGGGGTTTAGAAATCCAAAAACCCCGGGGGGAAAATTTTAAAATTTTAAAACCCCGCTTTGTGGGCCACGGAATTTTAAACGAAAAATTCGCAGAAAAACCCCGGGGACTTCCCCAATTTCGTTTTAAGGGAAAATTTTAAAAATTTTTTCTGCCCTTTTGGGAAGGGTGGGTTGGGGGGAATTTTCCGAGAAATTCCGGGAAGGGCCTTCCCCCAGGGGAAAAAAATTTGGGGAAAAAGCTTTGGGGGAAATTTTAAAAGGTTTTCCGGGGCTTTTAAAAACAAGGGAAATTTGGGTATTCCGGGGGCAAGTTTTTTTTTTTTTGGGGGGGGGGAAATTTTTAAACTTTTAACCCCCCGTCTGGGCCCTTCCTCTTTTTCATTTAAAATCTTTTATTTTTTTTTGGGGGAAAACCATTACCCGGGGAAAAACCCTTCCCCAAGGGGTTTTTTCGGTGAAGTGTAAAAAAACTGGGTCAAATTTGGCCAAATTTTAGGGTTTTTTAAATAAACTTTAAGAAATTTTTTCCAAAGGGAGGGGGGAAATTTTTTTAGGAGGGGGGGGAACGGAAAAAAAGGGGGATGGGGGGCTTTTTTTAAAACCCCAACAATTTTAAAAATTTTCATTTTTTTTTTCGGGCCCCCTGGGTTGTAATTCAGTTTTCCCAAAAATTAATGTTCGGGGGAAGGGTTCGGGTTCTTTTTTTTCCAAGGTGGGTTTCCCCGGGGGGCATTTTTTGGGGGCCCTTACAAAGTTTTTTTCATAAAAAAAAAGACGGCTTTGGGGGTGAGCGGTTGGGCCCTTTCTTTCCGAGGGGAAAAAATTTAACTAAAATTTTTAAGTTAAAATACTCCCCCTTTGAAAAAATTGTGATTTTAAATTGCCAAATTAAAGGGGGCCGGTGAAAATATTGTTTTAAAAAAGGGGAAACGTTTTTTAAAATTTTGCCTCCCGGGGGAATTTTTTACAATTTTGTTTTTGGGAAGGGAATTTTAGTTTTTTAAAAGGGGCCCTTAAATTAAAAAATTTCCCTTTGGGGTTTTAAAATTTTTTATCCCTTGGGGCCCTTTCGCCGATAAAAAAACCTTCTTTTGTTGTTAGGGTTTAAAATTTTAAAACAGTTTTTGAAACCCCTTTTTTTATCTCTCTTTTCCCCAAAAACATGCGGATGAAAAATACGAGCTTGGTCGACCCAGGGGGAAGGGAAAAAAATTGTTTTAAATTTTTTTCGTAACGGGATAAAAAAATTTCCAAGGGGCCGGCCAAAAATTTGTAGATTCCCTTGCAGGGGTTTAAACATTTTTTTTGAGGGGGGGGGGATTTTTTTTAAAAGTAAAATTTTGTAAAATTCCATCAAAGGGGAAAACCCCCCAAAAAAGCTTTGGAATTCTTGGCGGGGTTTTTCCTTTTAAGGGGGGCCAAATTTTTGGGGGCGCTTATTTGGGGTGGGGGCCTAAAAAGGCAACCAATCTTGGGGAAGAAAGTGGGGTTTGTGGGAGGGGGCGGGTTTTGGGGGCCCAATTGTTTTCTGGGGGGCGGGGGGTTTATTTTATTTTATTTCGGGGAAAACCCGGGGCGAAATTTTAATTTTTTTAAAGGGGTTAACGAGGGGGGGGAAAAACGAAACCGGTTTTAAAAATTGGCGCTAGGGGGTTTTTCTTTTTAACAGTTTAATTTTTATTGGGGGGGGGGAAACATTCCCTTTGGAATAAAAAACAAAAATTTTAAACATTTTTTAACGGCCGGGCCATTAGGGCAGTATGGAAAATTTTTTGCTTTTTCGGGCCACTGTGTAAAAAAAATTTTGTTTGAAAGCAGGGGCCCCAGTGCCTACCCCTTTTAATTTCCCAACATTTAAGGGGATTTTTTTCAAACCCAATTTTACCCCCTTTAAAATAAAAAAATTTAACCCAATTTTAAAAAAAAATTAATAAAAAATTTTCCCAATTTAAAAAAACTAAAAAAAAACCCCTTTTTTAAGGTAGTAAAGAAAGGGGCCCTTTTTAAAGGGGAACGGGTTTTCCAAATTTTAAAATCAAAATTTTTTGCTTTTTTTTACTGCATATTTATTTTTTTTAAAACCCTCTCTTTCCTCAAAGGGAGCTATAAAACGGGTTTTTTTCTCAAAATTTTAAAAGTTGTTAAATTTTTTAAAATAAAGGATTTGCCCAAAATTATTTCCCTTAAAATTCCGGGGGCCCCGCGTTTTATTTCCCCCAGTTAAGGGGGGCCGTCCCCACGGGGGAATTCCCCATTTTAAAAGTTTTGCACCTTTCAACCCCGGGGAAAAATTTTTTTCGGGGGAAAAAAAATCGCGCTTTTACTTTCTTTTTTCGAAGGGAAATTTTTTGGGGCCCAAAGTAGGTTAAATTGGAAAAAAACCCCCTTTGTTTTTTTAAAACCCCACAAATTTCCGTAAATTTTGGGGGTTTTTTTTAAGGGTTTTTTGCCCCCTTTAAAAAAAACATTTTTTTAACAAAAAACCCCAAATTTCCCCCAACCTAAGTCTAACCAAAAAACCCCAAAACTTTTTCCATAACCCCTTACCGACCAGTACCAAAAAACCCTAACCCAAAAATTAAAAACAATGGGAAAAATTTTTTTTTAAAATTTTTCCCAAGGCCTGCCCCACGTAAAAAAAAAAACGGTTTTTCCCCCGGGGGGACTCTCCAGGGGGTTTTTTTTACCCCAGGGTTCTTTTATTTTTGGGGTGTTTTTTGGGAAATTTTTTTCAAAAGGTCCAAAAAAAAATACCCCGGGTTTGGGGAAAATTTTCCAATTTTTTCAAAACCAAAAAGGGGGGCCCTTTTCCCAAAAGAATTTTTTTTAAAAAATTTTGGGCAAAGCGTTTTAGTAAAACTAGGGGCGAAAGGCTTTGGCTAAAAAAAACCCACTTTTGTAAAAAATCCCCTTCCCTCGTGAAACGCAAAAGGGGCCACCCCGGCCCGGGCCGAAAAAAAAAAAGGGGTTGCCAGCGTGTGGAAGAAAAAAACCCTTTTTGGCTTTTGGGGTTTTTTGGGTTAGGGAAAATTGTTTCTAAAAAGGGGTTGTTTTTTTTTGGGGCCCGTTTGTTTGGGGGGGACTGGGGTTTTAAAGGGGAAAACTGTCCCGGGCCGTTTTTTTAAACCAGTAAATTGTTTCTTTTTGGGGCCAGGGAAAAAAACAAAAAGGGTCGAAAAAAAATTTTCCCAACCAAGGGAACGGGGTTTCCCAAATTCCCAAAACAAATTTTTTAAGAAAAATGGGGTTTGGATGGGTTTGGGTTTTGAATATTTAATACTTTTTAACTCCCCCGAAAAAAACTTTTAAATTTTTAAGATTTCCCTTTTTTTCGGTTTTTTCCATGTTAAAAAAAAAATATTTTTTTCCGGCCCAAAAAAAAAAAAAAATTAACATTCCCCCCTTTCCTTACCAAAAAAATTTTGATGGGGAAATCGTCCAAGTAGAGGTTTTAAAAAACGGGGTTTCCCAAAACCCCGGTTTTTTGGGGAAAATTTTTTTTTACAATTTTGGGGGGGGAAATTTCCCCCGACATAATTTTAAACCCTTAAAGGGCTAAAAAAAAAAAAAACGGGAAAATTTTTAAAAAATTGAAACCTTTTCGAAAACAATTGTTTAAAAAAAATTTTTAAGCCAAAAAAATTAAAACTTTTATTTCTCTTTTAACCTTTTTTTCTCTTTTTTTTAAACAAAAATTTTTAAAAAAAAAAACGGGGGGGGGAATTACCCCAATTTTAAAAAAATTTTCAGGCCTTTTTTTGTATCAAAATTTTAAAATTAGTAAAACTTTAGCCAAAATTTTTAAAATTTAATGGAAAAAACCCCTTTTTTTAAAAAAGCCCGGGGTCGAAAAAGTAGAAATAGGGGGTTTCCAAAGGGTTTTCCCGGCTTTTTCCCGATTGGGGGTTTTTCAAAATCGAAAAAAAAACGTGTTTCCAATTAAAATTTAAAAATTGGGGGGGCCGTGTCTTCATTTTTTGTTTCAGAAAACCCCGTTTGGGGGGTTAACAAAATCCAATTCCGATAAAAAAAAAAACCCCGGGAAAAAATTTAACTGGGGGAAAAATATTTTGGGCCGTACTTTTTTGTAAAACAGGGGGGGGGCCGGAAAGGGGGCGGTGTTTTTTAAAAACGTTTTTCCCTTTTCCCTTTTCCCGAAAAAAACGCCTTCTGGGGGGGGACGGGGTTCCCGGTACTTTTTGGGGCAATGCTCGAAAAGGTTGGGTTTGTTTCCTACTCCACCTGTGGTGGGGAAAAAAAGGGTTTTGGGGTACTAAGGGGCGCCCGGGAAAATTAAAAAATTTTAAAATTTTCAGACTTTAAAATTTTTTTGTTTTAATAAAAAACCCCCTTTAAACCAGTTGGAAAAGGGGAGTTTAAAAAAGGGCCCCGCTTTTTTTCCCCCCTTTTTAACCCTGTACTTTTAATTTCCTGGGGCAAACCCTTTTAACATTAAGGGAAAGGGTTTTTTGTTTGGGTTGCTTTGATAGGGGACGTTTTTTAGCTTTAAAAACCAGTTTTGCAAGTTTTTTGTTTTTTGGGTTTGGGTCCAAAAAACCCTCTTTTAAATTAAAATTTTTCCTGTTTTTGAAAAAATTTTTTCAAATTTTGGGTTTTGACGATTTTTTTTCGCGGTTTTGGGTTTTCTTCTGATGGTGCGGGGTTTGCTCTTGGGGGGTTTCCGAAGGGGTTGGGTTCGAAAAGCCCAATTTTGGGTTTTTAAAACATAAAAAAGTAAGAGTTTTTAAAAGGGTTGGGATTGGTTGCTAAAAACCTTAAAAAATTTTTACCAAACTTTGATCCAAAAAAAAACCAAAAGCAAAAAAGGAAATGAAAATTCCCTCAGGGGGGAGTGGTTTTTTCCAACGTTTTTTTCCTTTTTTATTTTTGGGGGACGGGGGATTTTAATTTTTTCCCTTTTAAAACCCCAACGGGGGCCCCTGGGGAAGGGGCGGGGTTTTTTTTTCCAAAAAGAAAGCGATCAAAAAATTCCGCTCCTTTCTAAACCCTTTTTAGCTAGGGGCGTTTTTTGAGGGGAAACCCAGGGGGGTTGGGCCTTTATTTTTTTCCCATTTTAAACCTCACCTTTTGGGGACCGGGGAAAAAAAGGGGGGGTTTTGGGAAAGGGGGACAAATTAGCACGGGGGGATTTACAGCCCGGGGAACATAAAACAGGTTTTTTAACTTATACTTTTGGGATGGGACATTATAAACTAAAGGGGGCAGTTTTCCCAAAATTTAAAATTTTAAAAGGGGAACAAAAAAAGGGGTTTTTTTTTTTAAATAATACGGGGGGGAACCCCAGGGGAAAATTTGGGAAAAACCAAACCCCAGTTCGTCCGAAAGGGAAGGGAGGGGGCACCCGGGTTTTTCCAAAACTCGAAACCCGTCCCCCATAACTCCTTTTTCTCATCCCCCCCCCACGTTTTTTGTGCCCCCCTTTTTTTCCCCCCCCACTTTCGTCTGGGGGCTGTTTGCCCTTCGGGGTGTAGGGGGGAAGGGGTTTCTTTGGGGGGATCCAGATCTTTTTCCCCAATCCAGGTACCCTTTTTTTTACGAAAGGCCTCTTTCAAAAGGGGGGGCCCAATTTTGGGGATTGAAAAACTTTTTCCCCAAATTTTAAAAAAGGGGGTTTGGGGAAAAAAGGGGAAAACCCCCAAAAAAGGGTTACCTTTTTGGGTTTTCCCTTTTTGATAAATTTTTAAACTTTTCTAGGTAAAAAAAAAAAAGGAAAATTTAACCTTTTTAAATATTTTACCTTTTCCCCGGGGTTTATTCGGTTTTTCGGGTTTGTTTTGCCCCCATTTTTTAAAACCAACCTCGGGGTATAAAAACCGGTTTAAAACTTTTTACTCGGGGGGGTTTTTCCCCCCTTTTTTTGCCCCCGGGGGAAAGCCGGGGGGCCCCTTTATTGGGGGGACAAGGGGGGGGGGGCCCGGGGGCTTCAACGTTTTTAATCCCCGGGGGATTTTATTTTTTTCCAACCAGCCCTTGGGGTCCGTCGTAAACTACCCTTGGGGAAAAAAAAGGGGTGGGGGTTTTTTAAAAAAATTTGGTTTTTTTAAGGGCCTTTTAAAGGGGTTTTGTCGGGACAAATTAAAAAATCTCAAATTTTTTAAAAAGGGAAAAAAGGTTTCTTTCCCCGGGGAAAAAACCAAACCTCATTTTTTAAACGCATTTGCTGCGGGCAGGGTTTTTCCTTGTTTTCGTTTGGTTTTTTGGGTCCCCCACTTTAAAAACCCCTTTGCTGTTTTCTTGCTCTCGAAGGTCTCCCAAAAAAAACTTTTTCTCAATGGTCTAAAACTTCACCGGGACAATTTTTAAAATCTCCGTTTGGAAAGGGGACTTTTTTGGTTTCCGTAAAAAATTTTTAAAGTTTTTAAAAAAGGGTTTGGGTTTTTTTTTACACTCAAACTCGAGGGGGGGGGGGGTTCCCCCTTGGGGGGGAGGGGTTTTAACAGGGGGGGTAAATTTCAGGGGGGGTCTTTCTGCACGGCCCCCCACTAAAAAACCTTTTCCCACATGTTTTTCTTGTTACCAAACTTTTTTGGGGAAAACCTTGGGGGATTTTGGCTAAAAAGCCCAGAACCAAGAAAAAAGGTTTAAAACTTAAAAAGGGGGGTTCCTTTTAAGGCAAAAAATTTTAAGAATTTTTTTTTTAGGGAAAAGGAGAAAATAAAAATTTCCCCCTTTTTTTTTCTTTTTCCCGGGGGTTTCGATTTAAAGAAAAAATTTTAAAAGGCCTTTTTCAAAAACCAGTTTCCCTTTTTAAAATGTGTTTTCCCTTTTTTCCATATGGAAATTGCTTAAAAATAAAAAAAATTTTTTCCCAAAAATTTTTGGGGGCAAAAAAAATAATTTTAAAATTTAAAAAAACAAACCTTTGCGGAAATGCAGGATGGTACTGAAAGGAACGGGCAGAGGTGATCTACTCCGATACTCAACCATCAGGTCAAACTTCTGGCGCTTCCAGAGCGTCTTAGAATTCTCTTGAATCTCCTCGTATGTGCTTGAAAACAACTGACGGAACACACATGTTTTATATTATTGATCATACATGTGAGATCTTACATTCCCATGACACGGAAGCTTCATGATAATTTTCTAAAAAAGGTTAAGAAACACAAAGGATAAACATACCAGCCACCAGCAAGTTCAACATGAGGACAGCAGCCAACATCATGTAGAGACCGAGCATTATCTTTACTATGTAAATGTTGAATACACACATGGTATTCTCTTCGTCGTCACAAGAGTAGTCGGAGCATTGACCATTATCCTCGGTTCCTGCTTTGAAGTACTGGCAGTATTCATAGTTCATGACTTCGTCTATTGTCTCCTCGCCTATCTCACCGAACAAGTTAGTGTAGGGCCTCCAGAAGATGTCAAACATCTAAACGAGAGAGAGAGAGAGCGTGAGAAAGATAGAGGGAGCTGGAGGGAGGGAGGGTGGGAGGGGAGGGAGGGAGGGAGGGAGGGAGGGAGGGAGGGAGGGAGGGAGGGAGGGAGGGAGGGAGGGAGGGAGGGAGGGAGGGAGGGAGGGAGGGAGGGAGGGAGATCACAAATTTGAAACTAATAGTCACAAAAAACGTTATCATGATAAATCAAGTGTCAATTCTATCATTTTACCAATTTTCTTTCCAGTTTAGGGAATTTCTGTGGGGTCATGATAGAAGCGGTGCTGACACCGTATCCAATGACGAAGATGACAACAAGGAATATGAAGAACTGGAGATCGATCAACATCCTCTGCATCATCATCACCTGGAGAGAAGGAGATTGGTAAAATAATTCACTATCCAATACCTTTTTTGAAAAAAATATAATGGTCATAGGAATTGTAGGCAGTAGGTGGTGGTTAACGTGATTCAATTAAATGATGACGGCTGAGGGGAACAGCGTGGAGTGAGGCGAAACAAGATTTAAGAAATAGTTTTTACCTTGGGACCCAGCTGCTCGCTTATTTGCAGAGCCTGACACAGCTTCAAACAGTACATTATAAAGGCTAACGAAAACAGCAGTCTGAAATGGTTTCCATCCCAAGTTATCGTATCGCTATCTCCTTTCATTCTAAAGTACAGAGCCAACAAAATAAGGATGATGCAAACAATGTCGTTCTTGTTGTAAATATTTCCCCAATACATCTTCAGCTTCCCCCATAGTGTGGTGGGGTAGGAAAAGTAGATCTGCCTCATTTCCAGGGGCACCAAACACAGAACCCATATGTAAACAAACTGCTGAGCCATGGTGAGCTTGCAATTGAAAATCGAGCGAAAACCACCACACTTTTCGGCACTAGTCGATTGCCGATCTGCTAAAAGCAGCGCGAAAACATAGGACATCAAGAAGAATCCATTAACAATGGAATAAATGGTAAACTTGGTGATGGGTGCCTTGTAGAAATACCGACACTTTGTCAGGATACCCAGTTTCTCACAAGCCTCAGAATCGTCCTGGCCGATTCCCCGATCAATGAACGCCTCTCGACTATCCCTCACTTTCTGCTTTTTGCTCTGGAGGTTTTTCTGCTTCCACTTGTCAAACGGAGTAACATCTCGGAAAGAAGCTAAAAGAGGACATAATATGGACACAATCATCCTCAGCGTGGACATGTCGCTATCCAGCCATCCGTTCCATTCAATATCAATGTAATCCTGAATAGTCGGGTGAGCGATGATATTGACGGCGTTCACGTAGTCAGCCATCTCCAGAATAGTTCTGCCACCCCAACTCACAAACTTGAAGTTAATCAAAGCGATGACGTGCTCGGTCTGATACTCCGCAACCTCTTCCAGAACCTTCTCAGATATCTCCTCGAACTCGTTTCCGTACTCCTCAAGCTGCTGGCCCATAGCATCGGATATGAGGAGGGTCTCTTTTTGCTGAGCACTCAACCAGTTGTTGATACAGGTGCAGACGAGGCCTAAAAAGAGGGGCGTGGAGGAGTACTCCCAGATGACCTTGGCAAGTTCCTGCTCGTGGATCAGGACCATGTAAACAGTCAGCAGACTGCCCGGATCCATAAAATCAAACTTAGACTTCCGACCGTCTCCAGTCATGTTGTCTACGTGCGCATAGTTCGCAGCTCCCCCATTCCTTTTACTATTACCGCAGATTTTGATGCTTTGTAGACTGAATCCGTTATCAGAAGGGTCTACCTGGTGCTCCGGTGCACGGGTCCTACCGGGAACCCTGAATACTCCTTCACTTATGTCATGAATCACCTGAGAAGTAGAAAGAGGTGTATAATAAAACAAATATTTATAATAAAACAAATATTTATTTTTACGGCACAATCAAACAATATCAATAATAAATAAATCAGGGGAGGTTTGAAGAGGTTTCTGCTTATCTTTAGGATTTGAGAGTGACCTGTGCTTGAAACCCCCTCAACCATCCACTACGTCAATATACTTATTATACAAGTATAGAAAAATATATAATAATCTAAAATTACTTATTGGTCTAGTTTGGTGACACAGGAGAGCCCAGTTGAGTTTTAGTTTAGGTTTTAAATCATAGTTTAATAGGTTAGCCATGTTTCATGGCAGAGAGAGATATCATGTGTGCAGAGCCGTACCGGATGTAGAATTTGAGATATAATATAGATTAGTTACCATGTATTAGGGTCATCTCGATTTTGGAGGGATAGCAAGTGCTTTTTAAGGTTAGATTTAATAAAACCTGACGAGGCTGATAAGTCTGAATTTTTGGAAGAACCCGGGATTATTATCCCATCTTCATTAGCATCACATATTTGGAATACATAGGGGCTGAGGTCATTCCAAATTTTCGTAGAGGTGTACAAAACGTTCTGTTAGGAGATATGTAACCTCAGTAATAGGACAATCAAACGAAGTTTTTCATTTCTAGGACAGAACTTGAAAAGATCTTTAATCGACTGGGGGACATCAAATTTAAGAATTTTGAATAGTTCCATAAATGTATGGTACATGTGCAGATTCTCCAGGTTTATAATTTTCTGCTCAGAATTAAACTTGTAGTTAAACTTGGAGGAGAGAGGCTGGACGAAATTGTGTGATGAATTAGAAAAAGTTGCATGAATGTAAGAAACACAAACTTGGTATCTTACCATTTCGAAGTGTTCGAACGTCCAGTGCTCCACACTGGGGCACTTTTTCTTCATCAGCTCGTAGAACAAGGAATTAGTGGGCGTGTTTTCCGGAGAATAGTTTCAAATCTGTCCACTGTCAGGAAGGAGCTGATGTTGGCATTACGTTCTATTATGTTGCGGATAAAGCGGATCTGCTTGTGTTTGATGGCCAGGTTTAACATCTCGTTCAGCTCGCTTTCCTGAGGAGAGGTGGGTTTTAATGAGTGGGGGGCCGGGGGGGGGGGGGGGGGGGGGGGGGGGGGGGGGGGGGGGTACATTGAGGGTGGCAGTTCGGGTGCGGACGCGCCGGACGGCCCAACTAGGTCGAGGACAGGGAAGTTTAGTTGTGAAAACATTTAAATTTTTTCGGTACCTTATATACGAAAAGTACAACTCAGCGCGGTAAATAATAATGAGAGTGTAAATTAACCGTCAGATGTAGATCCATATTGTTTGACTTGTTCTCAAAAATAAATTCTGTAGCAATATCTAAACGATCCCACTGTATAGCTAGTTCAAGTTGTCTTTTCATAAGTTCCTTAGCTCGTGTCCGCTGAGTTTGTTCCCGCTGAGCTTGTCCTTCTGCGATTGTGTTAAATATTGTAATTGTGTTAATTATTACAAAGTAAGTGTACAGTTTTTCGACCTTTATTAAGTGTTGGGATGTGTCGCACAGTTTACTTTTTGAATTTTTATAACCCAGGTCGATTCTGTTTAAATCAGGTTTATAAATAAATTTTTAATCTGTGAAACATTCCCAAGAATTTCACCAACATCATGATTATGTTATGGCAATGAATAAAATACAAATTAAAACATTAAAAACGTATTGAAAATTACAAATCTTACCCGCGCTATTATCAGGCTCTTCTTCAGGTTCACCAGAATTTTTGTGGTTTGCGATACTTTTAATAAGACCTTGTAGGATTGTGGTGTCAAGTGCGGTTCCTTTTCCGCACTTCCATATTGTCACCTGAACAGGAAGAAGGGTAAGATGGGTCGAACTTCTCGTGTATTAATGTAAAGCAATAATGTCAATGATAATTGCGATACCGCACGGATGACTGACACCCTTAATTAAATAAAGTAAATAATTTATGTTAATAATATGTTAACATGGTTAGTACATAAAGAAGGTTTCAGTATTGGACGGTCGTTATGACCAAGGTAGACTATGATAATTGCATTGTTTGTTATTTATTTTATCTTTTTATGGTCCTAACTAAAACAAATAATCGTCTAGGGCCCTCGTCTAGTAATAACTCTGGTAACGCTGGTAATGTGACACGACACAGTACAATATAAATACAAATGAGCAATAGTAAAAGTAGCAGTAACAAATAAATCCCTAGAATTCTCCAGGATATGAGACCAGACGGCCGTTTTTAGCAGAAGTAGTACTATTTACTAATTCCCCAATTACTACCCAATAATTACAACGAAGTAGTGATGAAAGTAGCCTGGTGTAATCAGTACACATTCTCAGTTCAACTATTTTAATCATCATTACCACCAATATTATATTGAGCATGGTCAAAGCAGGCTCGGAAACTTATTTTAATTTTGATAGCTAGAAAACCGGGAAAATAATTTGGCCGATACTCAATACTCAATAGCGGAATGGCTGGTTTCAACCCAACCTACCATTTTAGATCGTTTAAAAGATTCACTAATATTAATAATATCATTATGGCGGCTCCTCAGAAAATGTACTTGTATATATGCTGTAAAATGTACTTGTATAGATAGAAGAGACTATCTTATTCTTTTACGATGTGTCTTCTTCAAAGCCCACACATAAAGGCGAGCCAACGTGCGCAACACCAGACATTGAAGGTATGCCAGCAACCATTTTATGTAGTTACTGCAAGTGTGTAATACTATTTACTGACGACAGCCTGTAAATCGATAGTTTGATCTCAGTATATGCAAGGAATTGTCTAGTTTGATTGTTTAAATTCCTCTGTTACTCTAGTATAACACTACAAGTGTTGAAAATACACCAATCCTGGTGAATCCAGTGGGTATCCTTACTGAACGGTCAGTTTGAAAGGAAATTGGACCTGGGAGGCTCCGTGCAGACCAATCTGCAGTTGAATCGTATTTGAACCCAAATTAAAATTGTGATAAGCGTTCAGTTCAAACTAGGATGCGGTATATAGCCTTGGATAAGTTCAAACCGTTTAACATAACAGATGGTGACTGTTCCCAAGGTGGATATAAACCAACATATATTATACTGATACACTATACAGTGATATAACAGTAGTATTACCAGATCCCAGTTCAATTTGTAACGGAGTTTTATATTAACAGGAACTGACGTGACAGCGTCTACATAAATAAATCTACTCCAATAATTGCCAACACATTGAAGTTCGCCAGTAATCACCCTGTCGAACTTATGTGCGTGTCGACGAAACTACAGGCGCGTGACTCGAACACAGCACCTTGTACCAATTTTTCACTCATATCGAGAATTCACGAAGTCAGTAATGATAATTTACCAAAAACCATGATTTCCGCTTTTGGTTCTTTGCCTGTCTGTATTTTGGTATTATTATACCACAGCAACGAGCTAACATAAGCCAGAAGGTTTACGTAATTTAAATAATGCAAAACCAGTTTTCAAAACCGATTTTAAACCGCGGACAACAAAACTGATTAAGTGCCAAGATCAAAGTAATCTGCAATATCTTAAAAGGGGTCGTAACTCGGTTTAAAATTGTAAAACAATCAAACTTGAAAATTTTTGGGAAAGCCACTTCAATTTATCAAACCAAAACATGTCTAGAAACTTTGAAGTTTTCCTAGCTGAAAGCATTGTTCACCTTTTATGGTGACAATAGTGAAAAAGAGGGATTTGGGGCGTTGCCCACCCCCACACTGTAATTAATTAAATTTGAAGGAAAATTTTCCGGAAATCTAAGTTTGGACCCCATATTCTATTAATCTCAAAAAAATTTCAGTGGCAATTCTTAAGGAAGGAATTACGTGAGTTATTAAAGGGTTGCAGTTACTTTTTTTGGGGCCACCCTGTATGACATTTTTACAAATCCTGTGGGACCTTTTCCCAATAATAAAAACAGTCCTCTATTATTTCTTGGGCAGTACTAAATTCTACAAAAATTCCTATTAAAAAGCAAAACCTAACCAAATCCTCGTGTAGGATTGGACCTCCTCAATTGTTTTTTCCCATCTTGGGCAGTCCTAAATCCTACTAAAATCCTACCAAAAATTCCTACAAAAAAGCAAACAACTCACCAAAATCCTCGTGTAGGATGACCTCCTCAATGGATTCCCATGAACTCATCGTACTTGCTCTCTCTTTCTAGTTGGGGGGCAGTGCTGCTGTCAGAGCTGATTCTAAACCTTTCATCCTGTTCGTCTTCGCTTTTGGGATCCTTCTCTCTGTTCTCAATCCCCAGTTCTGGATTGGAAACCGGGGGTTATATTTTACATCTTTACAGTGGATTTATAGAGAGAGCACGTTGCACAGGATCTCAAAAGGTTACGTCGCTGTGTTTTTAATTAATTCTGAAAGTAAAGGAAAAAAAAACCACTTCCCCCGCCCGGGGTTTGTTCATTAAGTCAATAAATTTCCCAAACCTTAAATAGTTATCAGTCAAAAAAAAATGAAACCTTTTTAACCCAATCCCCAGGGACGTTTTCATTTTCCCTTAGGCCAAAGGTGGGGACGCCGGGGGAGAAAGGGGGACGTTGGGGAAAATTCCTACCAGGAGTCCCCTAGAACCCACGACGGGGGAGCCCCGTTTTGGGGGGGACCCGGGTTTTCAGAGGCCTCCTCCATTTGAACCACTTCCTCCTTTTCGGGGATCGGGGGGGAGGGGGTAACTAGTTGAGCTTGGAGTTTCGTTGAACAAAGGTATTGTTGTTAAATTTAATCCTAAATTTGGGGGGGGAAAAAACCTGAGGGGAAAATAAGGAGAATTAAAGGGGAATGTCTTCTGTTTGAAAAACCATTGAAACTTTTTGGGGGGAAGAGGAATTTACCAGGAAAGTCAGAGGAGGGAATTGGTTTAAAATGTTTAAAGGGAAAAAAAAATTTTGGGCTGATGGAAAGCCTGGGAGAATTAGGGCCCCGTTAATTTTCATTAACCCTGGGATTAAAAACTAGCAGGCCGGTAAGTTTTTTTACACAGAAAAAGGGGCAATAAAAAATTGGCTTTCACACGGGGACATAGGGCCTTTCACACACATTTCTGGAATTGAGGCCAAAAAAATTTGGAAAACTTCTTTAATTTAAAGAAAAAATGAAGTTTCTTGATTCAACACTTAAATAACTTTTTCTTTTTTTTAAAATTTGTTTTTTTGGAAATTTTTTCAAAAGTATAACGATAAATCCGAACCTTCAATTTGTTTTTGTAATATTAGGATTAATTATTCTACTTTTTTTACTGGGCAGTGGGGCAGGACAGTTCCTCTTTAGCTTGTGGGATTTTTATTTAAAAATTAAAAGAGGTCGATTGGCTTTCCTCTGGAACATTCTGGATTTCATTTTTCTGTGGTTTTTGTAAAAGTTTTCAGTAGGGGTGGGCCAAAACCTTACCTACTTAGGTCCACCGACTCAAGGGGAATTTTCTATTTTTTCGTTACCATGGTTTTTTAAGCCAAGTTTTTGGATGAAAAAATTAATTTTAGGGGGGGGGACACGTTCATTGGAAGTTTGGGGGATATTGGTAAATATTAGGGGGGGGGGACCCTTTACTGAAAGGGGGGAAACCGATGGATGTTAAAAATGTGTTTCCACCTATGAAAACTATATAAACCCCTTAAACCCTTAAGATAATCGTTTCATCCTTTTAGATAAAACTTTTTTTCGCATAAACGATATTTTTTATTCAGGGTGGGGAACGGAAAAATATCGCCAAAATTTTGGCGGGCCGGGCGGGTGAGTTGTAAAACTTTTGGTCACACTATAAAAAAACGTGGGGGGGACGCTTTTTATAGGGGGGGACCCCTTGTTTTGCCTTTGTTTGACCAAAATTTTCGGAAAATTTTCCAATTCTTTAGAAAAAGCGGGTATTTTTGGGGATTTTATTAATTCTTCCCATATTTTGGGGCCCCTTTTTTTTTTAAATGGAAAGCCACCCATGTAAAACTCCGTCACCCAACATTTAAGAAAATTTATATGGGGGTTGTTTTATGACATTTCCCTTTTGACAAGAAAGCCGGGAATTAGTTCTACCATTTTTTTTGTGAGCTGAATGTGTTTTGGAATTGTTCACATATTTAAATTTTTATAGGGGCAAATTACAAATTACAGAAGGGCAGGGAAAATGGGTTTAAATTTAGGTTTAAATTAAATTTGTTTTGATAATTTCAAACATGTTTTTGGAAAAAATTGAGTAAATATTTAGTTTTTACCAACCTTAAAACACCCTATTATTACGTATTTTGGGAAATTTCAATTTTTTATACAATATTTTCATAACCATACGCCGGGTTTATTTTAAAATTTATTATTGGCGGGTTGATTAGGGTTAAACATTGGATTAATTTTTAAAAACCACCTGAAAAAAACGGGTTTTAAAAAAATTTTGTAAAATTTCTTTCAACAAAAAAAAATATTACAAACTTATTTTTGACCCGGGGTTGGCAAAAAAAACTTATTTATATTTTGGAATTTTTGGGGGTGATTTTAAAAGTGGGACATTATTAAAACTTAATTGGAGGTTAGGGATTCTTCAAAAAAATAGGGGGCAAGAAAATGTAAATTTTCGTTCCCACATTCACCCAAATTTGCATTAGTTAGTAGATTTTCTTTTCCCAATTAAACGGGCCCTTTTTTATACAGGGAAATATATAAAAAATAAACCCATTTGCCATTTTTCAATCACCATTGAAATTTTATTACTGTTGGGGGCAGGGGGAAAAAGTAAAATTTCGTCCACATTTCGGGTAAATTAGTGATTTTAAAAAACCCTTCAGGCATTTTTCGGGACTCTGGGTTTTTTTGATTTTTGCTGAAAAAAATAAAACCCCCCCAATAAATTCCGGGGAAGAATTTTTGAATTTTCTAATCGGGGGTATGGTTCTTTTCAAAAAATTAGGGTCAAGGAAATGTAAAAATTTTCGTCACATTTACGTCATTGTAAAATTTAGGATTAACCATTTTTTTTTTCACTTCAAAAAACAGTTTCCTAAATTATAGTTTGAAAAATAAAATTTTAATTTTAAAGGGAGATGAAGGAATATTATTGAAAAAACCCATGGCCCATTTTTTCCATTCACATTGAAAATTTATACTTTTTGGGGCAGAAAAATAGTGAAATTTCGTCAACATTTTCGGTAAATTTTTAGTATTAATTAAATCTCGGGAATTGGGGTCAAAACTTTGGTTTTCTGAGGGATTCTGCGGGGGTTTAAAAACCCCCCTACTAAAAATTAAAGGGGAAGAATATTGCTTTTTTTCGGGGATGGTTTTTTTAAAAAATTTAAGTGTCAAAAGGGGAAATTTTTAAAAATTTTGGGTCACTACTTTCATTTGG